>NW_017257294.1:4910881-5090919 GCF_001594055.1 Mycetomoellerius zeteki
ACACACACACACACACACACACACACACACACACACACACACACACACACACACACACACACACACACACACACACACACACACACACACACACACACACACATCTGGTACTCTGCGCACACCTAAGTGATTCCGGATTGGCGCGCTAATGACTGTTTCATATTCATTGGCCGCGGTAGTGTGCGACCCGAGGCACCTCGGTTACATCGTCTAATTCACTTCCCTGCATCGCCACGTTATGGTTTCTTTATCTGCGCACGCCGATCATCTCGCTTTCTGTCTGGCACAAGGGATCAGTTGAATGATTCGCTATTTACAGATAGCTAAATATCGATTAGTGGATAATTAGATAATAACTCTATTGCATCAAATCTTTTTTTCTACAAATTGTTAATTGTTTCATATTTCAATATTAATCTGGCATTAATTTTTTACATCTGAATTTTATTTATAGAATAGTTTAACACGAGAATATCATTATCTTTAAAATTACGTTTTTTAATTATTTTAACGTCTTTTTTGTTTATTTAAACGAAAAGCTTCAAATTTATTATAAATATTTCCTATTTATGTAACTACAAACTTCTGAAATTATTCTGTATTTTTTATGAACTTTATATAATTATTATTTAGGGTCGCATGTCGTGGTATATAGCATGAGATGTACATTGTAATTACTGTGAAAGCCGTGATACTAGTCTGAGAAAAGAACCCATTACGAAGGACCCCTCCAAGCAGGATCAACAAGAAACTGACTTCACGAGAAATTAATTAAACTTGATGAGGTTTTTTAGCCGGCGTTAAAGTTGCCGTGTAACTTATTCATTCGGTAATTCCCGGGACAATTGAATGTCGTCAGGTTCTGGTATAAAGACGCGTATAGGAGCGTCGGCGCGTAACATGCGCTTACGCAAACGTGTGTCGCATGTGTGAAGGGCACACGTAACTACGGTCGAAGAGTGCGAAGGGTGTTAAGAGAGAATCCTGGTACCTGCAACGCACCAAGAACCGATTACGAGTTAGGAGAGAGAGAGAGAGAGAGAGAGAGAGAGAGAGAGAGAGAGAGAGGCCCGAGAGGATACGTAGAAAAGAAAAGGAAAATGAACAGACCGCGGAAGGTGGATGTTTCAGGTGCGATCGATGTAGCGCGACACCCTCGTGTCGCCACCCTTGAACTTCTACTCACTCGCAAGTCTCGCCACCCTTTCGAACGTCACCCTCGCGCTCAGAAAAACTCTTCTTTATCTCACCTTCGTCTTCCCTGTCACGGTGTCTCGCGCCAACCAAAGCTTTCAATGTCACGGCTTTTGCGATTTTCTCATCTGAACAGTGATGCACGCAATGAGACAAGAACTGACAGTCCTCAGTCGTTTCAATTAATGAATGTATCCATATAGCCACGAAGTAATAATTATAGAGAGCGTGTGCGGTCTCTCTGCCTGTTCTTGAATCTCAACGCCGTAATATCTTGAAACGCTTGCCAAGTTTCTCCAATGGTATGCAATACAGAACCAGAGCCAACGATTCGTTAAAACCGCACATAATGCATACAATTCCATTCACGTGACGCATAACGCAAAAATTTTTTCTGAAGTGCAATTTGTCTCAACTTGTTGGTATACTATATATACAGTTGATATTCATCACGTTATCTTTTCGTGCATTAATTAGTTTCAGAAATCGCTGTTCGCGACGTGACGGTATTAATTCGTTAAGCCTCACGAAGATGATATTTTAAACAAAGCCAATATATCCCGCTACATAAATCATAAGAATGATTTGAGAGACGCATTAGAACACATTAGATCATGCACAATTTCTGATGAAAACAGATGATAAACAGATAGATAAAAACTTAATTTTATTTTTATGTATGTATCACTCTCTTACTTTAAAAGTAATACAACTAAAAAAATTAAATTTCTCAAAAAGGAAGAAAAGTCTATTTTTCAATTTGATAAAAAAGTATTGACTTACCAAATAATATCGATAAAAAGAATATTTCTTAGTACTTAACATAATCAAATGTTGTTTTTGTCATGTTTGTTTCACAAACTCTTAAAAAGCCACTCTTTTTGTGATGATTTTTTATAAAGTTAAATAAATTTAATTATAAAAAAAATTAATTCAACTATAATTATAAATATGTTCGAAATTAGACGGACGAGAGTAAATCAATTAAGAGAAATAATGTTAATTTCGATCAAAGCAGGTGCTTAATAATATTCACATGCAAATTTTTGTAAATATATTTTTTAGTTTTTAAACTACGCACCAATTCGGTTTGTCGAACTTGAAACGCAATTTCAAATTCAAGCCGAAATATTAATATTACAAATTAGATTGATCGTCAATTCAATAATAATAGATACTAGTTTTATATATAGGATACAGTAGCATCTTTAAAAAACTTGCAAAGAACTTATTGCGAAAAATATTACCTTGATTCACTTTTGTGATAATTAATAGAATAATATTTATTCAATTCATTCATAGTAATAACTCGCAAATCATGTTTTTCGAGTTGTGTTACTTTTGAAATAAGGGAGCGACATAATATGAATCAAATTGTGAAATAAAATTTAAAGTTTTTAATTAATTACATATTCAATATTAAAATATTTGTAGCCAGTGTCGTGTTACTATTTCTAACGTGTTAATATTTTTAATAGTTATTATTGAAATAACAGCGCTAAAATAAATAACGAAAAAAGGTGACAACTGATACATGACGTGATACGCACAACTGCTATGTATCTTTCCCTGTTTACCTATTGAAAATCGTTATATTTCTGCTATCGTTCTTCCTACATTTCGGACCAAGATCGACGTTTCCCCTCATCCTTCTCCATGAAACACCCATGGATACGAACCGCTACGAATCGTTAGTGTCCGCGCCTTTCGTTAACTGTGCAGACCTGACGCCCTGCAGTGCCGTTTGCCGCAACAGCATGGCAATAGCCATGCAGGCAGTGGCGGCACGTAATTAGAAACACGTCGCCCCGCTTCTCCTCGACGACGCTTTTTTCGTGCTTTATTTTTGGACCTTCTCGTTTCGCTCGTATATACTCACACAGATATAGATCTGTGCTCCTTTTTCTCCTCCTCTCTCTCTCTCTCTCTCTCTCTCGCGCGCGCGCGCGCAATCTCGGAATTGACACGTATACATAAAATTAGTATATATACACACATACATGCGAGATCCACGGTATTTATTAGCACAAAGTCGAAGGACCATGAAGTAGGAATGAGGAGTAGGAAGAAGAAGAGGAGAAGAAAGAGAGAAGAGCGAGACGAGTGAATCTCCTCTCCGGTGGCGAGTAACGGCCGCTGCAGGCTTTGAAGCTTCACAATGGGTCGGCTTCTTACCACGACAAGACGCCGCGCGCGCTGTGGAGTTCGCTTAATTAAACAAGATATCAGTGCACGGCGTACCCCAAGGTTCCCTGACCGGGTCCTTTTCAGTCCCTTCGTACACCTTCCTCTCCGCTGGCTGCTCCGTCGCTCTATTTTTGCCGGACTCTTCAGCGATTCTGGACACTTAGATATGAAATTTTCATGTACATGCTTTCTTAATAGCATCTTTTTCTCGCTTTTTGTTTCCTTTCTCTTTCCTATCTCTTTTGTAATTTGTTCAGCCTTTCTTACTATTTTGCTATTTTGCCTTTTTCCATTATGCGTATCGCAGCTGTAAAATCTTTTTTTTATGTCGACGTTTTTTAATAACGCCAGCTTAAAATTGACGTTATCTTAACTTAGCGATCCTTTCAGTTTTAAGTTTCTTCCTCGTAAGAAGAGAGAATTCTATACTTGACCGTCCATGTTGGAGAACGCCCTAAGGTATCGCCTGATATACTCGGGCGATAAGTATTGCGTGCTTTGTGATTATGATATCTCCGGAGTTAACTTTGTTCAGAAGTTACTTCAGCGTTACGTCGGCGTGCATGCACTCTCGTAGCACGGAATGTATATAAAAGTTTGTTCGTTAAAAACGAACGAGTTATTCGACCAAGCGTAGTCGAATATCTTGTTGATATCTTTCTACATACAGGGTGTTTGAAATGAAAATAATGATAAAGTCTTAAGGCACACAATTGATAATTAAATATAGATAATGACGAATGACTTATCTTTAATTAAATTTAAATGAAGTTTACTATAAAAAAAAAAATTTAATACATTAATTGCTTGGACATTGAAAATCGCGCAATTTGGTTCTCTTCTTATTCAATTTTCTCTCTTCTTCTAAAATATCGAATCTAAGTTCTCCCAGAAATGTATCAGTTTTATCGCTTCTATTTAAAATTGTATAAAACCATATTTCCTAAAATATGGAATAGTCATGTGTCGGCTTTGCTGTATCGATTTTATCAGCGTGCCATTTCATTCCGAAAGAAGATAAGGAAATTAAGTGGATACGGAAAATCTCGTCGAAAGAGAGAATTAATACATTCATTCAGAAAAGAGAGATATATTATAGTATTCTACTTCAGTGTTTTAATCTTTCGGGAATTGTTTAATTTTTATTACAAATTTCCATTACACTTAAAAAAGTATTTTATATGTTTCTACCTTACTTCAAAAGTGATACAACTAAAAAAAATTTCTAAAATGGAAAAAAACTGGACAGTAAATTATTGATTAATTCAATAATATCGACGCAAAGAATATATTCTTAACATAATCAAATGTAATTTTTGTTTCACAACTTTTAAAAAAACCTTTTTAAACTATGATGATTTTGACAATTTTTTGTGAAATTAAATTAGTTTACTTTTCATGATTTATAGGATAATATTTATTTAATTCATTCATGGTAATAATCGAAAATCCCATTTTTTAATTGTGTCATTTTTTATAAAATAAGCGATGATATTTACAACACATTTTGTAAGTAACATTTTTTGACTCATTTAAACACATTTAGACATCATAAATAGTATAAACTCAGTATAAATTTTAATAAATTACTATAAACTTTTTTCTATCGTAGCGCTATATTTTTACAAATCCGTACACATATACTGTACAGTGTTATTACGCGTTGTTAACGTAGAATACGATATCACGCAATACGATGTCTTATATGTTTTCGATAAGTTTAAGAAACTTGTTTAATTAGCACTCATCTCTCCAAAACTACAGCATGCAATGTCGAGAGTTAAATAACGACTGATACGCACTACCATATACCGCAAATGTTCCTACAATGCATTGGTCTTCTCGTTACACAGGGCTTTATCTCGCAGCTCACATTATATCGCGCAAACTTTCTGGAAGTTGTACCATCTTGCAGCATTAATTGAAGGCAAGAAACATCGATGTTTGGCTTCCAAGATGGCAGAGAAGATTCTCGTTATATCTTGAGACTTGAGATGAATTTGTCTCCGCACTATGTATCATATCCATCTTAAATCTTTAGAGCTTTCTAATTTATGCGATATCTACCTCTCTCCATTATTAGATTAACTAGTTTCCTCTTTCGGCTGTGAGAACATTGTCGCAGCAGGATATAAATATTAGATTTTACATTGTTTGCATTTACATATTGCAATTTGAAGCAAATGAATTAAATGCATATATAAAAAGTATCGAATCTGAATATTGTTCTTTCAAAATCAAATATTGAACCATACATTATAAAAAATTGCGATTATTATTTTAATATTGTAAAGTTAATGGTTTTATAAAAAAAATACAAATGACAATATTGCAACTTGATAATACAAAAATCGTTTATTTATGAAATATTTATAAGTGACAAATTTATTAAAGAAAAATGCGACTAAGAGAAGAAACTAGTTATCCTTCATTTTCATATAAGAGAACATTTTTATAATGAATTTTTTTTACAATGTACACGTAATATATATTATAATATAAGTATTAGAAGTGTGAAATTCAATCCAATGTGTCGTGAGCTACTTTACTGGAAAGCTTTCTCTTTCTGTATCTCTTTTATACGCAGTTGAATTAATTTTTCGGAAGTTACAGAGTGGAAGTTATAAGCGGTACGGTTGAAAAGAGTTTCGCCCGCGAAACCATTCTTCCTTTTATGCGATACAATTTTCAAACGGATATTTACGTCACAAGGAATGATGATTACCGTGATAGCTTTTCAGACTTGTCAAGTCGTAAAAGGTAGCGCGCGAATTCACGTTGGCGCATATCCCGCGTATCAATTGTACGCCGTCATTCGACCGCGTAGACACGACTTTTATGGACTTTTGCATGGGGCATTATTCCGAAACAACGACCCAATTCAGGCAGGACGTAAACGCTCCTTTTTATTGCCACTAACGAAATTTCATATTACGCTTCCTGCGCGCACGATCGCGCTGTACCGCGTCACGCCGCACCGGTGCGGTGCCCGGCGACGCGGCACGAACATTTTCACCACACGCGAGGATTAAACCTAATCGCATATACGGTCCGCATAAATACCGACACGATGTCCAACCGGCTTTAGAAATTGCGGTGGAATCACGAGAGAGACCGCGTATCGTCGACCCTTGCCTCCGCGAATGACCACCGTCCGCCTTTTCTCTTCGAGTCGTTCGAATTATCGCCAACGGAGGATGGAGATCGTCGCCACGTGGGAATTATTTCAACGGCGTTCAATGCGATGAGAATTTATTATTAAATCGCGTGCAGTTGAAACGCCTCCGTGTCGATCGCGTGCACGCATAGACCGGTACGGCGATATCGATTTGCCGGGCGACCCCGACCAACCGTACCGTTAGTTACGTGCGTGCGCAAACGAGGGTGGCGATGCAAAAAGATATTTCGGGAAAGCCGCTTATCGAAGGTCCTTGCTCGGATTAAAGCTGTTTGCTCGCAATTCATAAACATAGCTGAGCTCGAGGAACGACTTGGCGCGCGACCATCACTGGTTATCTCTTAAACTCGCATTGGATTTGCATTTTTTTTCGACATAAGCTCGACTTTAGTTTAATGCGGTGAAAAATATTGCACTGATATGCAACCCCCTGACTATTACTGATATACATTTGTTTCAAATCTGGCACGCTTTGTAATTTATGTAATCTCGATTTCTTTTTCTTTTCATATAATAGAAAAAAATGCGTTTTCATTATATGACTGTAGTAATTGCTTTCTATATCAATTAAAAATATTGATGTGAGCAATTGAAGGGTTTTCTGGTAAAACATTTCTGGTAAAACATCATTTTGATGAAAATGATATATTAATAGAAAAATGTTGCTTGTGCGTTGACTATATATTTTTTTCCTATAAAATTTAAAAACTGTTTTATTTCCTGTAAAATATGAAAAATGTAATGTTCTTCCAGGGAACCCTTCAATTATTGCAAGCAATGTGTTTTTATAGCACAATTTGCGTTTAATTTTTTTACGTAAATTGTCATGTTCGAAATATAATGGAAACAAGTCACAATGCTTACAATTTACTTTTAAAAAAATCGAGATTTTATAAAATGAATAAAAAAATTGTTGCGACGCAATATTAGTTCACAAAAAAATTATGACTTCTAAAATTATCTTCATATTTGTCAGTGTAAGCAATTCCGAAAAAAATCTTAGAAGATAGTATGTTTTGAATATTCCATAAAAAAAAATTTGTGAAAACAGCGTGCTACTTTAAACGGTAAAAATTTAATTAAACTAATGCCTATCATTACACGCGAAACGAGAATGAACTCGTGACGACGGAGAGATTTTGCCGTGTCGCATAAGTACCGATGGCGATGAGATGGAAAAAGTCAAGACAACGGACGTTGGCATGCTATAGGAGGAAGAATGGCCACATTTCGCACGCAATGAAATCGGAATAAACCACTGGGCAGCTCTCTCTCATTATCATTAAATTAGATCGCGGTTGGCGAAGAGGGATGGGTGAGCAAAGACCGACGGGGAGAATACAACCATGGAAATTGCGTTTCTCTTACGTGGCGAGAAAATTTCCGTGTTTCGTGCGTTAGTGGCAAAAGAAATAACCCTTGTAATTAGCTGGGCGAACCTCGAAGCTTCCATACTTGCAGAAAAGTTTACGCGAACGCGAGCGAATAGCGAACAGCGGTGGGTGGTGTATCTCAACTGCTCCTCGCGCGCGAAGCTACTTGCTGAAAAGAGCGTGAGGGTGGAAAATTTGCATGAAATATGATCGGCATGCGGCACATATCTATATGACGTCAGGCACCTTCTGCGCCGCGTAAAACATTTTGACGAGGGCCATGGCTCTTTCACGACCTCGCTGTTTCATTTGCATCGAACGATGCCACCTTCTTTTCCATATGTCCTTATTCCTATCTTAAGGAAGAAGCATTTCCTTTTACAATATGGATTAACATGTCGCAGAAAATGTAAAGTAAAACGTTTTGCGATTGGAACGATTTTAGAAATCGATATATATGTTAGGCAGAATATTTTTAATATTGGTATAAACTTAAAATATGCGATGACAATTTTAATAACATGATTTATTTATAAAATAATTAAAATAAAGATGAATTATTTATAAATCTGAAAAAATAGCGAAACAAACTTATTCAATAAAATTTATATCTTCTACATACATTTCTATTATTTATTCATAGATTCCATGGCAATAAGTTTCTCTGTAATAAGTTTTCCTACAATATATTTCTCCATAGTATGATTTATAAGACAGTTTATTATAATCTAAAATTATATGATGTTCTTATATGTTTTTTATTTACTTTTCCTTGTATTACATTATGTTATTTGTATAGGATGGATAGACATATAACTTTGCGCAATAACAGATATAACTATCTACAAAGGAATAAATAGCTTAAGATATGAGATAATATAAGATAATATTATAAACCAAATCACGTGAAGATTATCAGCTCATGTTTATTTAATTCTCATGAAACAGTTTGCGCACAATGAACGATCTTCTTATCTGCTAAAGAACGTAGCAGTATTCTGTATAACAAGCAACAAGAAGTTTGTCTTACAGAATACATTCCGCTTGTATGTACAGACAGTGCAATTTATAGGAGCGAGTAAGAACATGGATTCACATTCATAAGTACTGCTATTAAAATTTAAATTTTCCACGCAGCAGACTCGGATAACCTTTGAAGAAGCTTGCTGTATCAGCGATGCTCAAAATACGAGTGATGAGCAATGTTCTCGCAGATAACTCTATTCCGATTGTTCTTGATCATAGTTTGCAAACAATTTCATATAATAATATTATGCGAACATAGCGTTAGTGATGTAAACGAAAAGTTATGCGTCAGCGTGATAAGTTTGGTATTTGGAATTAAAGCAGACATCGGGCAACCACTGGTTCAAGCCACATACGACAATTAGCGTACGCGTATCTTCCAGCTTGCACTGCTGGTGTCCATTTAATTTCGCATATACTTGTCCCCGACTTCCACCGCAAGTGTCGTTGTTTCAACACACTCTATAGCGCTCGAGACATAACCGGGACTCGTTTCCCTCGTCGTTAGATACTAGCGACGTAACGTCCCATCTCGTTAGCTAAATTTTAGACGAGGTGCAGTCGGCTTTATACGCAGACCATCTCTTTCTGCTTTATCTACGCTATCCTCTTCACGGTTAATGACAGTCAGTGGACGAATTTCCAGAAGAGAATGCACTGCTTTTGGAAAATCCACGTCGCAAACGGATCCTTTTTCTTCTCATTTTATACCTTATTTCCGTCCATGTCATTCTAGTCTTTAAATTAAAGACCACAATATCTGATGGAAAGTGCAAACTTTTCAAAGAAAGGGGAAACTTAAGAGAATTTCTTAAGAAATTGGATAAGGAAAATATTTGAGTCTCACATTTTCTATTCAATTCTTAAAATTCAACATGTACGTTCGCTGTTTTACTTCGTCGTCGAGACGAAAAGTATGTTTCACAAATTTGCAGCAAAGATATTTTCATTAATATATGTACTTTTCATAACTCTGTATCTTTTATGTGTAATTAATTTTAATGTCACGATTTTTAATTTTTTTTCTGATGATTTCTTTTTCTTACATAGATTTTTATCTCATGTGTTTCACGCTGTGTGTGTAAAGCAGCTCTTTCTATCTTAACAATTTATTATAATATTTGCGCCATCGAAACTCCAACTCCATCATTATTATTTATACAACAGCCTACGTTTACGAATGCAGTACTTTACATCGTTATTATGTATGTATACGCCGCCGAGCTTGCCGGCGTGCCTCCTGCCATGTTCCCTCACAGCTGCCACGAATACTTTGTCAAGGTAAATGGTCGCGCATTCTCTCGCAAATATCAACATTAAGATTCAAATGACCGAATAATCGGGCGAATCTCGCAGGACCCGTTTCTGCGCTCAAACAGGTACACGCACAAACGAAGTACTTGGACGAATCGTTTCTCTGTCTGCCATAGGTATGCCTTTATTACATATAAGCAGAAATTGTACGCATACCATGCTTGCTGTACCTGCCGCAAGATGCCTTTACGACGTCGTCATTAACCCCTATTTTCATTTTGATAAATTCTCCTTTAAATTATAAATCGTATGAAGCTGCTTTATGAATCAAAGGAGTTCTAAATTGTTAGGTATATTAATTTAAATTAATAGTACAGAACTGCGTAACTTGATTAATTGCACACAATTTTATATGAATAACAAATAATTTTCAAACAAATAATTTTTGAACATTACTTTTAAAGAAATTTAGAAAAAATGTTCTTTAAAAAAGTATTCTCTTTATATAAATCTATAGGATATAAATTTTACACACACACACACACACACACACACACACACACACACACACACACACACACACACACATCAAATTATTTCATAACAGCCTGAAAACGTATTTTTAAGGACATTTATTTCGATTAATTAATTTTTATTTTTAAACATTAACTATTTTAGATATTTTAAAATTTTTTATTGCATACAATTTTAGGCATTATCTATTCTTTTTTTATACATTTGTTTCGTTTTTCGTCAAATACCGATAAAAAAACCTCACAAACATAAAAAATCCGCCATTTATTCGTGTAACCAATTAAAACGTGATTACTATTCATTATAGTTATGTTTGATTTGGTAATTCAGAATTAGCGATTTTTAATTAATATTATTTTCCAACAAAAATCTGAGATTTTAATAAATTTTTATTAAAGATAATTTCAATAGAATGATAATTCATAAAAATTTGCGCATCTACCAAGTATGTGTAATACAAGTCTTGAAACTAGGAACTTTCATTTCAGAGCGAAATATATGGCGTGTGTCCAAATATATGATGTTAATCTTTTCACTTCCAGGACACAGATATGTCTCACACGTTACAAGGCCTACTTTGGAGAAGCTTCCCGCATGAAACTAATATTGTAAAGTGCTCGTAAAAGATATCGCCCTTCCAAATGATAACCGAGTTCGTGTCATCGCGTTAAGTTCGCGTTGGAGAATAATAGCGCAGGTGTCAAGAATATCCGAGTGAAGTATCCACGAGATATCGCTTCAATTTCATTATTTCCTTCATATCAGTCTTGTAAAGAAGAAATCTTTCCTTATCCATATTGTTAACGTTATCAAAAATCTTTCCATCTGCATCATCGCCATTCGTATCGCGAGTTTGCGGAGTTTTGTACTGCACTACCGAAGTTTCTGCTGCTCGCTGACTAGCTCATAAATAGCAACTTCCGCAGCACTCTCGAGCCTTGTACTTACTTGCAAGCTCCGCTTACCTCCTTTCCTATGTGCACAATGATATTATTGCAGCCGACGCTACTTTTCGAGATAACCACAGCTTTCCATCCTTCTAACATAGTTTTCACTAAGTATCATGATTACGCTTCTGAACTCGCTCAAAGTAATTCTATATTGTGTAATATAAGGTAACATATTGTTCTCTCTCTGGTTCGTGTATAGAAAATCGATATTTCATCAACGAATTTATATGTAGATATATTAAATATATATATATATGGGTATATTATATATTTGTATGTATCTGAAATATATATATGTATGTATATATATATATATACCTGTATGTATTATATATATGTTCACTATTGTCAGCGCGATATATTTTGCACGGAATGTGCCTCGGGATTGAATTTTATCGAATAGTTCCAAATTTATATAATGCACCGTAGATTTTGCGATGCGCTAGATAATCTCGTGCCGCCGCTCCGTTCGTAAACCTCGTCCAAGATTCACTGCCGCGCAGTTCCCGCAAGCTCCATTTATCTTCTGGCACGTGATATGTGCGATATTGTACGCAGTTTCCAATACTTGTCGGAGCAACCAATCTCGTTCTGGGATATCTCATCCGAAACAAATAACTGAAACGTATGTATAGTTGAGGGACGTTTATAAGTAAATTAACACAAGTCGATTGATGCGAGCGTATCATCTTAATTTTAAAAAAGTATACTTAAACAATTTAATAAAATAAATAATAATAATTTTGAACGAAAATTTATCATAGTAATTATTTTATTAATTACGTATTTGAAATTAGAGCACACTTAAAAAAAATGTTTCGACTAAACTAACAAAAAGGACCCAACAAGAATGGCATTTTGGTGAGAACAAACAGAATATTTTTTTAGTGTAACGAATGATAGAGATAAAAAAGAACATAATTTATCTAAAGATGTAGTATTAAGATCTACTTTTTCTATGTTGGGTCACGTGAGACTATTTCTTTGCTGAAAAGCATGGAAAAGATAAACACGTTTCGCTCTTACTTTTTCTCAGTTACTTTTATACGCCGACAACCTTTCCGTAGTGCCAATTTTCGCAGCGGACAGAAGGCAATCTCATTTCGTTTAACTGGCACCATCATTTCCGTGACCTGAATGTACCATTTGATTGTCAACGCTTTCGGTTACGAGGTCACAGCGAAATTCTATAGTGGCACCCGATATTTATTCGATAGTTCACAACTTTCCACGGGTCATGCTAATATGACAAGGTTACCTTCCGTCTAGACATTCGATCAGTGTTAAATCAACGCGTGTACGGTCACTCGCAAGGAAAGCATCTGCGGCCACTGCACGTTTTACGTTTCAATTACTCCAATAATAGCCGCTGTCTATGCGGTGGAGCACACCGCGGTTTCAACGTGTCCGAAGTCACTTCGTCCCATCGATAAACAGCAATCATCGGCGGCCACCGCAACGTACCCGCAACGAAGGTTCCCCAGCTTCTCGCTTACGTATGTATGTGCACATTGATATCGTACTAGGTAGATCGTTACGTCTCTCTTTCTCTCTCCGCGGCCACCGTGGCGACTTCATCCTCGCGTTCGCTTTTACCTAAGTGCCGTGATTACGCCCGTGACCGGAATCGAGAATTGGATCCACCGTCACGTCGTATTGCAATACGAAGTACGTAGAGTTGGGGCTATCGCCAACACTACTTGGGCAGAATTCCAAACAGGATTGGATCTCTTTTGCGATGCATGTCTGTTTATCGAAGTGGTCGTCGCCATTAGGACCGACATGGGCTGAGAATAAATATAGATATGCGGAGTAAAAAGCGTTGAAGATATCACTATTGGTAAGGTTTTTCACATCACGAATTGAAAGTATTTGCGAATGGAATATGAATCTGTCATGTCGATTAGAGAATATCTTCGAGAAAAGAATAATCTATTGCTAAATAATTTTGAAAAATTATTACAAAATTTTTGTTCTAAATTATAATATTATAACATCTTATTTATTTTCAAAATAAATAAAAAAATTATCATAGCAACTTTCAAATATTGATATTGCGCCGAATAAATTTCACACAGTAAACTTTTACCCAAATTCGATTGATATTAATATATAATATGGGAGAGAGCATTGGATTAACATTAATTCATTAGATTATCTGTAAAAGCTGGGCGATGCATAATAATATACTTTCATAACCAAGTTATTTTAGTAATCTATAGTTATTTTAATTGAGCGCACATGCATGTTCATTACACGTAACTTTGAAAACGATATTCTACAGCTCCGTAGTTCAATCCAGTAGTAACCTTATTCGCGGGTACCGTGTCCTCCGGCGATCCGAGAGGATCCGGCAAGCACCGGCAAGCAGACAGATCAGCAAATTGCATATTACCCCGTCCACGAAATCGCAAGCTGTATAATCGCGTTTCGCATGTTATAACTTATAATTACTATATTAATAGATCTCCAACGTACATCATACTTTGTCTGCGAACTTTTGGCGAAAAACTCAATTCTTTTTACAAAGTCTTTTTTAACAGAGAAGTCTCCTTAAAGTTTTATTAAGTTACATTACACAAACGCTAGTTAACAGCGCATTTTGTCGAGGAAATAAATTTAACCGCGCGTCTGTCTCATAATATATTATACATATACCTTTTTTGCAATTTAAGAAAAATTGATAATTTGCATCCTCATGCACGTAAATACCGCCGTAGGTACCCAGTTGTCTATTTCTCTCACACCTGAAACGCAATTATCGTGTTTCGCGCGGAACGGCGTTATTACCGAGAAACAAATCGCAGCAGTTTAACGTCGCCAGTGCCGTTACTCGACCGTGTTCGTAAATCGGTTCGGATCTTGATAAGGGTCGCACGGGGAGGCGATCCGGATGAGTCCCGCCAGTTCGATCCGGCGGGAACGACCACTGTCGTTGCGCCGAACGAAGGTCTCGAAGGTGCATTCCATGCAACTGCCGGCGGCCTGTTACGGCGATCCCGTGCCGCAGGGCGTTCCCCGGTAGGAGTCTACGGAGTTGGCTAGATGACCAGATTACAGGTTTCTCTCGGTGCAGGAAGTCGTGAGATGCTTAATTGCGTTTGTCACAAGGCTACGTAGCGGCGTATCTGTCTCGATGCGGTGAGGTGCGGCGGCTCTCCCTCTCTCTTTTTCTTTCTCCAGGGCCGCGTTGGGGCAATAATAATGCTGGGATAAATTAACCGGTAGGCGGCACAGCGCGACTGACTGAGAGTGGCTATAAACCGATCCTGTAAGGAGAGTCCGCCCCAGGTGGCCAGTTAACTGCTTAGCCTTAAAAATATACACGCTCTGACCCTTCTCCACCCCCGCGTTACCTCTTCCCGCTTTCCTTCTCTCGTTCCTTCTAACTGCTCTTCGCTCCTTTCGCGTTCGATCGCGCGCGAGCGATCCATCCCCTCGGACACCATCCTTCGCTCGAGCCAACGGATCTTCCCGTACACAAGTACGCCGTACGTTCCTCCATTTATCCCGGACCGCGAGGACTGCGATGGGTTTATTGTGATTTACGTAACAGCGAAGGAGAACGATCGCTTAATCTTTCGCGCCCTACACTGGTCGTCCTGGAAGGGGACCGGAAAGACCGACAGAATCGCGCAGGTTGGACGCTAACTGATGGAAATCAGCAGCGTACCAAGACGCACGTTCGCGTACTCGCAATCGCAACATTTATTTCCAGACGAGACGTATTACCATGTCGATCTTACCGCGGTAGATGAATGGGCAAAATTGTTTCTCGGAGCGACTGCTATTTGTATCTGTAAACCGCCGCGTGCTCCTTGGCTCGCGATGAGGCAAGAATGTAAGTGCAATAGGATCTCCTCGTTATCATATGGAGTATTCGTTGCGCGTGATTAGCGTGGGAATTCGTCAGATTGCTGAATATCCGTTTAGTCGAGAGTTCACACGATTTTTGCGATGTTCAACGTTCTTTTAAATTATCCTCGAGATTATCCTGAAATATTTGGGTTCTACACGGATAGAATGGTTTTCCTAAAATATCTAGAATTTGAGCTACTAAATGCAGATCTGAAAATAGTTTGGTCGAACTATTATGTAGAACGCTCAAACTGGTTGTTGGAATGTCAAAACTTGCAGCATTGTTTATCATGTCTGAATTTCCTTAAATATAATATTTGCATAACATAATTACTTGTAGGAATTTTCTTAAATATAATATTTGCATAACATAATTACTTGTAGGAATTGGAAGTAACACGTTACTTGTAACGCCGTTAATATTACTCTTTTGTAATAATGATTTAACACTGAAGTTACAATTTTTCATGACGGTAACGCCAGGATTGAAACTTTCATTTTTAAAAAATAATTCTTCACTATTATCCATTATTCATTGAAAAGTAACTCATTACTTTACTCGTTTCGTAAATTCAATAATTAGTTAAATAATTTCTTTGGATGATCCAAGAAAATTATTATTAAATCTACTGTATATACCTACATTTTTAGATAAGTACTTCAACAAATTTATTCTTTCTATGTAGATTGTATAAATAAACAAAGATATCTTGTTATTATCGAGTAAAAATAATTACATGGAAATAAAAATAAAATATCAATAAAATTTTCGTAATAGATTATGCGGTGTGGATAGCATAATGACATCATATTGCGGTATAATTCTAACCCAGACAAAAAGTCCGAAATCAAGACATGCGTGTTGTCTGAGAAGATAACTGTAATACAAAGAGACATAACGATATATATGTATCTCTTTGTATTATTCTTCTTCCATGGCATACCATAAGGGAAAATAATCCGCGATAACATCGTCGTATCGAAAGATTACATAGAGACTCCGTGAGAGATTCGCGAATAAGAGATGCGTTTAAAACGCATCTCCAGGGTTTTGGAATTTCTTTGGTTATTCCGCATCGCCGTCCGCTCCAGAAGAAAAAGTCAACATCGCGCCGGTAAACAGAGAAGCGACGTAAATTCTCAGCCTTGTCTCTAGGTATTATTCAGGCTTAGTGGATGCTACGGCCGCTACCGTGGAGGAAGCTCAGTCTGCAAGCGCAAACAAACGGTTCTAATCCGTTTAACATAAATACCACGTGGTTTAATTAAATCGCATACCGCAAGGTAATCGTCCCGGCATTGCGTCTACAGAACACGGCTTTTTCTCTTCCTTAGGCATCGAGATTACCGCGGGATGGGGGTCGATATTTGTTCACAACGGGACGCTTCTTCATTCGATGAAGGATATAAACTTGAGCTAAAGAGGATAAAAGGATAAAGCTTAGAGGAAAAAGGTTAACTTCTCGTATTAACTCCTTACATTGAAAAAAATGTCAAAAGAATATAATTAAAATTATTCTAATTATAATAGATGTATTATCGAATAACTGGCTCTTTAATTAATAGTTATAGGATAGATGGAGAGAGCACTGCCTAGTTGAAATATAATATTTAACGTAGTTTTGTTACAAGTAAAACTAGGTCTATATCTTTTTCTCAGCGTCTCATAATTCACGATGTTCTAATCACGACTTTTTATTAATCATCGATAAAAATCGATAACTCATTAATTTTTAACGAGATACGTAAAGCGTTCTAGTTTATGAGCGTCTATATTAGCATATTAATACCTTTTTACGTAACTTATTCAGAAATTCGACATTTTAAGACTTTGTCAAATTGATGAATTTTATGAGAGTAGTTCTTTACTTAAATCCTTTAAGAGAGAAGAATTAAGAAATGTAATATGAGAAAGAATAGGAGAACCTGAACCCCTTGTTTGAAATACATAAACAAAGAATTTTAATATAAAAGATGATGAAAAATTGTTGTCTTTGAAGAAAGGATTTCAGTATCAACATTCTATTATATGATAACACAAAGTAATATTCTTTCAGCACTTAATAATATTTAATTCTTTATACATTACATCATGACGCTCCGCAATTTCAATTTTGAAAGCACATTTCTTTACCGGAAATATCCATATAAAATGCAACGGTACAATCGATATTATAAACAAATCTTCTCTTATCTCTATACCACTTTAGTAACAATGTCTTGAAGACACTGTATGAAATAATTTCTGTAGACCGCATTTACAGAATATCAACGCGATAATTTTCATCGTGAACCGTTTCTCTCTACAGTGATGGCTCGTGTAAGACGACGCTATACTCTACAGCAATAACGAAAATGACGACGACGACAACGACGACGATGACGACAGTGAAGACAGCGCTTAAAATAGTAAGGAAAGGGAGATGAATTTCTCTACTCAGGCTAATCTCGTAGAAGAGGTGGTCCTTTGTAAATACTTTGAGGGCTTTGTCTTCAAGTTACCGCTGGAACGAAACTCTCGGGCTTCTACTTAATCATTCGACTAACGCAGCGCTCGTAACGTCGCCCGTTTCGCCCGCACGATTAGAATCTCGCGTTACGTTTTTCCAAAATACACGACATCGTGTACTTCCTCTGTTCCTTCTCTTCTTTCACTCTCTTCCCGCGGGACTGAAGAACGAGAAATTGACGATCTCCATGGCGACCCTCGCCGCGTCCTGAATATCTTATGCACGAGCCCCATTAGCGGCAGAGGAACGTCGCGAGAATAAATGGCAGCCGCTTTTAAGGAGCTTGACATTCTATAGAATAGGAGACGCTCTATGAAAGGGAATGCTACACCTCCGTACAAAAATGTATCCTCGCGAAGGCGCATTTCTACGACGATTGCAATAAACTATTGCGAGGATCTCTACAAACGATCATTTGTAATCAATGTCTTGACTATGACTACAATGATTCTCATTATTTTACGACGTTTGCATAAATTGAATTCTTCATGTGAAAGTAATTTACGTGATGTTACATCGTAGAGGAGAAGACAGATAAACGGATAAAAGATAAGGGAATATACAGGGTATGCGGAAAATCGAAGTCAATACTTCGGGAAGTATCCCGAATCACTTTCCGAAGTATTGACCTCGATTTTTCGGACACCCTGTGATAGAAAGAGAAAGGAATACATTGGAACATGACTTTAATTTTTCTCAAATTAATATAAAAATGGTTAATGTGCAATACTTTTTATTTATAAACTTTATACTGTTTTAAATTCTATATTTTTTTCGAAAACATGACTTCGCGGTGTGTCTTGCATTTCTATCTTCTATCTTTCTTTTGTAAGATTAAACAGAAAAATATAACCATTGCTAATGTAAATGTACTCTGACAATATTTAGTTAATTAATAATAATTGCGTTGTTATAATAATTATATTTACTTTAATAATCTCAATTGTACTTAATTTTTTTACAGGTAGACACGCCTGATAGTGTTTTGCAAAGCGGTTTGGGTCTCGGACCTGACATGGGACACACAATTCTTCGTTCGATGGTGGATCCTCGAGATTACGATCGACTGAGATACCTACAGATGAACGGCGGCCAACCAAATAGTTTCGAAGAAACCATTCACAGGGTAAACTATATTTCATTTATATATTTTGTAAAATGATACTTAAAACCACTAAATGTATTTTAAGTTACAAGTTAATATTTTATGCATTTCACTTGCCTGTTATTCTTTTTGATATCAGATAACTCTTAAAATATTTTTTTATTGAAAAGTGAAGCTGGATAATGTATAATAAATTTCCGTTAGACTTTTTGAATAAAAACTACGCTTGCTCTCATACAATCGTGATTCTTGAATTCACTTGAAATACTCCAAGTTACTCTCGCAAGAAGTCTCTTTACCACCGATAAAACCTTTTTAAACGAAACTTAAGAACGCTTCCATCCCCTTGCATTTTTCAGTTGAAAGTTCAAGAAGCGCTGCGAAAGAAAGAGCGGAAGAGGTGAGTGTACGTCTTATATAAGTCAGTCTCTATCGTCCTGGTCTATAATGAAATTTTTGTCTTCGGTTTTCGCTAACAAACTTACTTGTAAACGAACTCGCGCAGACGAAAGAACTGATGCCGCGAAAATCGCCAGTGATTGCATTCGCGTTCGCGATTAAATCCATTCGATCCCACCTGGTAAGGCGTTCAGAAACTTCACTTCATTCTATCCTTGTTTAACATTCGGTAAACAGCAAGACTAAAATGCGACACACAGGTGAACCCAAGTGAAGTTTCTGAATGTAACCTAAATAGAGAGGGAGTTTTGTTTCCGTTCATTTTAGGGTACGGTCCACTTGACACTACCAATGCTTCAAAGCATTTTTTGATTGGTCAATTAGTAAAATTCTTTCTTTTGATAGATCAATCAAACGCTTCGAAACATTTGTAGCGCCAAGTGGACCGCACCTTTAAATTGTCAAACGACGCTTCCGTTAAAGATATATCTCACACCGCATTGTGTGCGAACACACTCACGTCCCACGTTTCACGCGAGAGCGATAATTTTCGTTATCATGCGTAACCGATCGCGATAAGGACGGTGGGATGTCTTATCATGATTAAACTCAACCCGCGTGTCCCGTTTATTTTCTTCCCGCGATTCCCTCCCCGTACATTGCCTGGATCATCGGCAACCCTCTTCCCATCGTTCAACTGATATTGGCCCTGGGAGCCGGTAGCCTTATCCGACTACAATCCTGCCTCCCGCATCGGAATTCTCGTAGGACGAAATTTGCATGTATGTGCTATCACCAATGCCTCCCTTTACTTTAACTCCCCCTGTGTCTTCCACCGTTCCACGTGCGTACGAGCTCGTTTCTCGTCATATCCTCCCTACTAACCCTCTTCTTCAGACTGTCTTTTGCCAACTTGATACCTCTTATTATGCAAAGTAGCCAGATCAGCGTGATATCATCATAATCGTCAATGCGTACCGCGACGTTGCGTCGTGAATTCCTTATGCACGATCTCTCGCGATATACGCGTGCGGGTTTTTTGTGCTTTTCTTATTTTCCCCCGTGTGGTTTTGCGTCGTATGCCTGTCCAGAGCATGAGATTTCTGCCTCTCTTCTTCTTGTCTTGTATGTACGATCACGGACTATAAACCATTGGCACATTGCGTGTTACTGCGACATTATTTTAGCGTATATATATAAAACACAGCTTACATTGTTTACTGCTGATAATATTTAATTTGTACAAGGAAAGAATGATTTTGCTGAAGTATCTAAACTTTAACAAGATACAGACCTAAAAATAATTTTATTGGACTATCACAATAATTATGTAGAACTCTCAAACATGAGCAATGCCGCAAAAAGTTTTAATATTTTAGCTTAGACGTCCTACATAATTATTTTAAAAATCCAATAAAGTTATTTTCAGATCTGTATCTAGCTAAATTTTTAGCAAATCTTTCCGTATAATTGATAAAACACAGAATGATTAATTAGGAGAAAAGAGGAGATATTTAATCAGTGCACAGCACTGATTAAACGATAAAATTTGATGAAATGCTAAATTACAAAATTTTAGTAAGGAAATGTAGAAAGTTGTAAGAATTCAAGGACTGTGCAAGAATTATCAGAACGACATAACTTCTCGATAAAATCGATGAGCTAATTCTTAACGAAGGCTCCATGAAAATTTTAATAAACAGCCCTTTTTATTGTTCCGTCCTTCCGATCTGACGTCTTGTAAGATTAACTTTGATGAGCAATACCCTTTCCTTGTCAATTTTTAATGATAATCCTTGGTATAAAATTTATCGTCGTTAATTTATCTGCGGTATAAAGAAATATATATATAAAAGAGAGACTACGGGACAGACTAAATTAACTACTTGAAAGAGGTACTCGGGATAAGGTCGCGACCGCGCGGCTTTATTAATAAATTAACTCCATTAAAAAGTTTGCCGCACGTATAAAAATCGAAGTCTTTTCTTCTCAGTTTATCTTATCTACTATTTGTGCTATTATTTGTTGGCCATATTCCGTATTATCGTGATTCTGCAATATTTTCCGATAAAAGAATTAAATTTTTGAGAACTATACAAACATAAAATATTTTTACAATACAAATAAGAAGTAAAACCAAGGCCATAGAAGTCAAGATGTAAGTAATGCAGAAAACATTTAATAAGTCTTTAAGAAAGAACGTTTCAACTTTAAGTTTGAGTCATCTTCAGCTTAAATTCACAAAATTAAAATATATAATTAAAAAACATTTGTTACGACTTAAAACTAAACTTCGACATCGCCGCAAGTTCCGATAGTTTGCTGTATGCGACCGTGGGGATATGAGAACTCGAACAGTTGTCCAACACAGTTACATAGCTGAGTTGCGATAAACTTCCAGCTGGAATTGTATTAAGATTTTTTTGAGATATAGATTGGACAACAGTAATTAAGTAATGCTCACCTCACATCTCCTTACAAATCACTAACAATCTTGTACATCTCTATCGAAATAAAAATGCGAAATTCGTCACAAGTTAAAATTAAAGATTTTCAAATGTAAAGCACAAGTGAATACGTCCTGTCGATTTAATGATTACACAAGTAATAAACAATAAGAGAGAAAAGAACGGTCAATCTTAAAAACAGTTTATATTAACTAATTGAGAATCTCATTGTAAGTAAGATTTAAGGCGTCAGTGTCGGTAAATAAAATATTTTTATTGCAATTTATAGAAATATAACGGATATATGTAAATATAACGGAAAGAACAATTTGGTTGTATACGATTCTAAAAATAACGTTTTTGGTCAAAATTCATCAAAATGATTTTGTTGAAAACTCAAACTAGTTAGGTATATTAGAATACCAAAATTTGTTTGCAGTGCTCATCATTTTTTCATTTCCAACCAATAATTATTTTGATGGTAAAAAAAATTAATTTCAGATCTGTAGCCAGCAAAATTTTACATCTTTCAATAAAATTATTTTTTCCATGTAAATGCAAGGATATATGAACAGGATATATATGTATAGGACTTTTTTAAATTTAAAATAAAATTTATCTTAATGGCAATAAATGGCATTTTAAATTGTATCAAGATATTTAATGTTGTGCTCAATCAATTTTTATTAAAATAAAATATATTTGAAATTGACCGAAAAATTTTCTCTGCGTAGAAAATAACACGGCGAACGCTGAATATTTTGCAAATTCAAAAGATACCCAATAATGAAGGAAAAGTGGCAGTTTCAACGTAAAACGGGACCGTTTTGATGCAATCATGTGTACCGTGCGGCTCATGCATAAGCGGGTGCACGCGTATAACGCGTTGCTTCACGTGAGAGAACACTCGAGCGACGCATTACACACGCTTCGCACGTAACAACATCGAGAGTAACGCCATGCCGCAGCGTGGCAGCTCAGCTTGCAGCTCGTTACGTGTGTCGCGTATCCTCGAGAATCTCCCTCCATACAAGAAGAGACTCTCTCTCTCTCTCTCTCTTTCTTTCTCCTATCATCGTTACTTGCCAAAAACTGCCCATTAGAGAGAAAGATCGCGCGCGTAAAAGTAGACGGCGCGAACATCGTAACCGGGTGCACGAGCCGGGAGTTTTAATTACGTGGACGTAAGCTTTGTGAAATTCTGCGAAGTTTTAAAAGAGGAGGGGCGCGAGAAAGGGCCGTTGGAAATTGCCGAAAACCGGCGGTATCACGGGCCGTGCGAATCCGGGGGTGCGACGATTCGGGGATGGGAGGGAGGGGGGGGGGAAAAAAAAAGGAGATACCGAAGAAGGATCCGTTGGAAGAAATAAAGCAGCCATGTTCCTTTTGAGCAATATGGAAATAAAGGTCGCTATCCGTGTAAAAGTTTTAGTGTCACCTCCGCGGGTTTATTGCTCCTTGGAGAATCTCCTTCTTTTTCTTCCTGACCCTCCTCCCTGTTGTCCTTCCTGTTCTCTCTTCTCTTTGCTCCCGCTTCTTATCCCTCGCTTTAGCCTCAACTTCGGTTCGGTAGGAAAAGACCGGCCGCAGGCGACCACCTCAACAATCTCCTCCTCTTCCTCATCTTCTTCCGCCCTGACTGCTATTCCGGTCTTTTTTCTCGCCCAGGAAACAACCTTCGACCGGGCTGTCCCTCATCAGGACATTACGTCTGCAGCATCCTGATCGATAATCGCTTTTCGTTTTGTTCCACCGATTACCGAGGACTCGCGGTCATCGACCGTAAAAAAACCGCGATACATGTACACAGTTCTCTTTATCCTTTCTTCCATCTCTTTGCCTCGCCGTTATGGTTGCGAAGATCTGAAAAACATCGATGGTGGTCCAACACTGGCCGGATAACGGCGATTATCCGCCGTGAAAGAACCTGCGCATGTAAGTTCTCGGTAATACCATTTAGATTACACGTGATTACGCTACCGGTGGCAGGGCATCTCCCGGCATGAAATTCAGTCCTTAGGCGCGCCATTACTTCAATTAACTACTTACGTAGAAAAGCAATTTGCGTAGAAGCAATACCTGGACATGCTACAAAGTTTAATGAAAGATTCTGATGTATTTAAATAACATTTTATAGATTTTAAAGTTACATCAGGGATTTCAAGGATTAAACCTAATCATTGCACAACTTTGTAAACTTAATTTAAGAAGACATAAAATCAATTTGCAAGTACTCCTATGTAATGAGAGATCCCAGATAATGAGTTCTCCTCTGCATCAATTATATGGAACATCATCTTCACTTAATCATATATCTTCGTACAATATAATTTTCCAAAATATATAGGAGCGCATTTTTTATGACAACTCGAAAATATTACATCTTCCTTTTATCTCTCATTAAATAAATAATGAGAGTTTCAAGCGTTCATCATCGATACTTAAGATTAAATTAATCGATACTTACGTTGGTATCAACGAAAGCAATTCTGCGGCATGCAAACACTAGAGCAAACGCGGCTAATTGCAGTTTTAATCACAATGCCGGATAAACGTTTACTCACGACGTCGACATTGTGCTGTTTCAGATACTGAGGGATATCCGGCAGGGTTTAATGCAGCTAGGACGAGACGGACGGGGTCAGCTCCCTGGGGGTAAGTACATCAAGGACTAACCTCCCGCTAGTTGTCGCCTCGTCTCTCCACGACCTATAACCCGCCCTCTCTTGCTCCCTGTCCGTGTATGTATAAGCGCGTACGTGAGTGCGGGAATGTAAACGTGTGTGTGCACGTTGAACAAAACGTGCACGTGCCACAGCCGGCATGAGAATCGACTCCCAAATGCCTGACACCTCGTATGTGTAGCTGCTCACTCTCGCGAGACTCATTTTGAGCATTCGTTTCCTGATGGCTCCCCTCGTAGTCTTTCGCGAAATCTCGCTCCTCGTAGCCTCAGCGGCTTTTTACGATAAAATGGAGACGTACCAAAATGATTCCTATGCCTCGCAAAAAGGCGTTTGCACTGAAAAAGAGGAAGGAAAAAGCTTTTGATATAGGGTTTGTCAAATTAACATTGAATGTTAAAGACGATAAATATAAGACGATATAGAATATAAATAATAATACAAGTTGAAATATAATAAGAGGCGCTCTTTGAAAAAACCTAGATTGTAAGGTCATATGATTTATATTATTTAAAGAAATTATTAAAATGTAAATTGAAAAATTATTCAATTATATTTAACAATTATTTAAATACACAGAGGATAAGTACAATTAATATTTTATTTATCATCATTATTTTTAAACGATAAAACTTATTGACATATTAATCGTATTATGTTAGCTATCATTTTTAATTTTATTACTTTGATTACTTTTATTTTTTGAGAATATATGCTAAGAGGAAATAGTTAAATGTAATTTTAGTGGAAGCTTATATCACGTAATTTGACATTTATTTATATTTAAAAATATCGGAGAAATTCTCAAACTTTTAAAATTAAGTAACAAATTAAGAAACAAAGAAGAAGTACTTATAAAACTAATAACATGTGAATTTATATATTTTAATATTTTATACATTGAAAATTATTAAAGATAGTATAATTACAACATGGGTCTAATGTTATTTTATATATTCTATGAATATGCTCTTTATTGTCGATTTATCATTAATGTGGTTGTTTTATTTCCTATGCACAAAGCTGCTACAGCACGTCGCAAAATCCTCCGCGCACGGGAACTAATCTCGTTATTGTTAATACCTGCCATCTTCATTTTCCAAACCCTCTTTGCTACCTCTCTCTCACACTCTCTCTCCCTCTCTCTTCCTTTACATAATATACTCTTGTCAGTCCCAGGTTTCTATACTAGAAGTGGATCCAAATTCTTAAAGTTGATATTAAATGTAATTTTACTCAGTACATTCATGATTAATATTTTAAATCCTATAATTGTTAGCATATTTTTTAAGATTTGAATATATTATTAGAATATGATACACGAACATTCATTTTTTGAGAGTTTTTAAATCAACACACTTGCAATTTTTGTTTATTTTTTATATTCTTTTAATATTTTCGATTAAAAATATTATCTTCTTTTTTTCAAACGGTATTCAATTTAAAGTTATTGAAATTATTTTTCTTCTAAGTTTTTGCAAAATTTGATAGGATGCCTCACATACAAAAATTAATTATGTTTACTTTATTTTAATTTTTAATCGGAAATTGGAATTATTAATTCGCAAGTCAATATTCGCAAATCAAAAAACAAAACAATAATTTGCAGATGATACGTACATGTACGATGAAGACGCGCGATGCGGAGGTGCAGGTAGTTTAGGTCCTGGACCAGGCGGTCATTGGTACGACGAACCACCTTATGAATCAGATCCCGAAGACTTTCTTATGGGAGCCAGTGGCGGTCCAATACCTACTGCAACTATCCAAAACGGAAGGTAATGTTTCTGCAATTTAAAATAAGAATAAATCTGAATTATTGCAATGGACATTTTGATAAGCTTTGGGTATATGTCGAACATAAAAAAATATTAGATCTATGTTTTTTTATTTTCATAATTTAGGAATTAAAACAACTTTAAAAATACCGGATTTTTTTCATTTTCCGTGAATATCGTCGAAACTATGAGGTATATAAAAAATGCTTTATACAAAAGTTTTATAGTATTTTATACTCTTAATAACAGTGTATTCACTTTGTTTTGAAAAATTTTTAATTTATCTTCACCCCCAGAAATAATTTCGAAATAATTCTCTAAACCTTGAGATAAGCAGATAAAAAAATATGAATTTAATACTTTTTGATGCTGTACTCTACAACATATCCAAAGCTTATCAGAATCGGTGAGGGACAGTTCCAACAGTTCCTTTATAAGTATAGTAGTACAGTTTTATGAATTTTGAAAAAATATAGATCTTTTCATTACAATTGATAACACAATCGAATATCAGGGTATGTTTCACGCTGAATATGAGGCCGGAGAATCGAGGCGAGGGTGTGATATCTCTTCGAACAGCTGGCGATATTAGTTTGCCACGCGACCGCTCGAGGAAAGGTGCAACGTCAACGATGCGAGGTCTCATTGTTCCTCAGGGTCACAATAATCCACCGACGATCATACCCTTAACGCATTCGAGAGCTTCTCGTGAGAGCGGAGATTACGCGAGTAGCGACGTACAGGTAAGTCCATCGTCATCGAGCGACAATCCGGGCAACTTCACGTCACTTCGTAAACGTTGCACTACAAACATTGTCGCGTTCATGCGGAAATTCCTTTGTTGCTAGTACAATCAAGTTACACCGTCTTATAAATGCTTTAATATCTTATTGTTAGTATAAGCGGCGGAATGTTTATATATGGTGAATAAGTATAGCCAACTCGTACCCCTTAAAAATAAAGCTCGATGATATTTTTGTGCTACGGTTTTTGTAATGCCTTATTTACGTTCAGGGGTAGCTAGTCTTGGTTAACTAGCATGGTTAACTAGCCTTGACAAAGTGAACGAAACGACATGTGCTACCCTTCAGGATTCCGTCGCTTGAAATTACCAAATCACCGTGCCTCAAGTAAGTCACGAACCTCGTTAAGTCGCGGGTAATATTATTGCAACGAGGCGTAATATTGAAGGACCGAATCCAGTCTGGATAAATCCCGTTAGATCGTAGTCGTCGCTCCATAGCGAAATTACATTAAGTCACTGCGTTGCGATAAGCGCACCACGCAGAGGACGCGGGTACTGTTGGGTTCTCTTAGCCCTCGCCCAAATTCGATCTCCCCTGTGAGAAGCGCAGATCCAACTGGCTCGGATCCCATGGGCATACAACGGGGATTGGGAGGGAAAGGTTGGCGCCTACCTTCTCGCGGGCGTACGTCACGGCGTGATTTATTTAATTTTGGGGCTGCAGAGTGTGAGCTCGAGACTGTCGACTGTGTCGGTGGACACGAGTAGGAGCGATCAGCCTTCGGTGGGCGGTCGCCACCCCGATCGGCCGGAGCATCACCACGAGCACCGTCACAACCATCGCCATCATCACGAACATCACCACTCGGTCTCACCCCGACCCAATCAGCGTCACCCCGCCGCTAGCACGACCGTTACCAACACCGTCACCGACGCAACGTCACCGCAAAGCAACGCGCAACGCCGCCCGGTTCCCAGATATGTTCGTATCTGCCGAATCTATGGATGACGTAGCTCTCTCCCTATCACCTTTCCCGCAGGCACATCCAGGCCAGTTTCCATACTATTCTCTCTAACCCACCTGTGTACGCTTGTCTGGCGCGTGACGTATGTGCTCGATCTATTACATTTAGCTATGCCGAGCGTCTTCGAAAACAGGAGACGGAGGAGTATCTCGACTAATTAGATGCAATAAATGTGAGGATTTTCGTACTCGTGAATATGGATTTTTCGTTTGGCTTATCTCGTGCATGTCAGATCGCGAGATACCCTCGCGGAGAAATTGCATCGTGGTCGATTGCCATATGTACGTTGCTACGTTTGAGTGAGATGCTGCTGTTCTCCGGTCAGTTTCCGGTGTGTTGCCTCTGTGAATCCAAGCGCCGAGAACCACTCGATCCATCCGTCGGACGGACAATGAGAATCCACGAGATTTACGGATTGTTTGCGAGGAATCGGGCGCGATGGCCCGACGATGCAGCGATTGCGTTGAAATCACGTCGAATCTACCAGTTTCCTCGTCCGCCGAACAAACGTTATTCTTCGTCGACTTCGCAAACTTGATAACGATCGGATACCACTACCGTGGTAGAGCTTCAGCATTTATCAGCGTCTTGTTTGAACTGCCGGGAAATGTATGCTTTCTTAATAATTCTTTCTCATTCTTTTTCGTCGATCAATGTTTATCATAACAAAGATAAAATACTATAACATATATTATTATAAAAATATATAGAATATAAGAAGTAATGAATTTAAGAAATAAAGTTTATAATATAATCATTAAGATATTTAAAACTAGAGATTATAAAGGATTGGTTGATAAAAATGACACTTTTAAAATTTTTGACGAAGCATGGTCTATGGTTTGCGCTTTATACACATATCTATATGTATATATTTGATTTATATCTTTATTGTAGTTCAATCGTGATAGTTGGGCGTGCAACATTATAATAATCGTGCTTGACGTTTAAGCAAAAACTGGAGAGCCTCATAATCTGATCAGAGCACCCCAGAATAAGGTGCCTCATTTCCTGCTCTGACGCCTACACAGCACTGACAGCCTCTATGTGTATAAATAATACTCACACACTGACACGCCAATATTAAGTATATCACTAACCCATCTAAACCGGCGTAGCCTGCATACGCTCTTTATTTTCTCATGTAACACGCAATCCCCCTCTCTATTAATATATCGAATGTATAACGTGGTTAACACGTCGTGTGTAACACTTATATACTTAACTCCCCTAATTCATTTGTATATCTGCTGCTATTATTTAGTTTATCGCGAAAGTTACCTCGAAAGAAACATTAAATATTTTAACGTTGGAAACAATTAATAGGCTATGTATACTTTCAAAATATTTGAAAACAGCTTAATCTTGCACATCTCATAAATTATTTTATCATTGCAATTATTTATGAAGCTGTGATATTGAAAATGGATAATAATGAACACAATCTCTCTCTAAAACTTTTAGTGAATGTCACTCTGAAGATTGAAATCTCACTTTTAAAAATTGAAAATTGAACCACTCTGCACTCTTTCAAAACTGATTCAATTTTGATTTTTTAGAGTGAGATTTTACTCCAAAGTATTTAGAGAAATCCATTTTGAAAAATAAAATACATAGGGGAAAGTTGTCGAATGCGTACCACTTAACTTATTTTTTATTATATTTTCCATTTGGCACTGTTTTGTACGCAAATGAACATTAGAAATTGTAGCTTGAGATTTTGGACGCTTATTATTATATGTTTAACTTTCCACCAATAACAAATTAATTTGTTATAAATCTTTTTGTAACATGCTACAAAAGATACGATTTAAGCAACCGGTCGCTTAAATCGTACTTATAGATATTTTTTATCGTATTTCCTTTGAAAGTATTGAATTTATGAATGAAAACAATTAAAAATATAAGATTAATAAAAGAAATCATTAATTAATACCTAATAATTAATTAATACCTAATTTTAATAATTTATTGAAGAAAATCAGATATTTTATAATTATTAAATAACAATAATAAAAAAACAAATGACACCAAAAAAATTTGCTTAAATATATTTTTGCACTTGATATTTACATTGATATAAATTATTAGTTTTATTATTGTCAGCCTTATCTTTTGATGATACGATTTAAGAAACTTGATGAATTTTGTAAAAATATCGATTTAACAATGATTGCAAATATATATATACAGTGAATGTAAAATACTCTACAATAAATCTTCTTTTATAAAAATACAAAAATTTATAATAAAATTGGATGATCGCGTTGTTATCAGCTACATAAGTTGATTAAAAATTAATATCAGATGTACCTGATTTTTTAAACGTCGCTAACATTCATAAAACAAGATGTAGATTATTATATTTTTGTCTATATTACTCATTTCTCATATATTTTGTATTATTGTTACTAAATATTGCTTATATTAACTAATAATATAAAATATTGATGAGGTACGATTTAGTCGACCAGTACGCATTCAGCAACTCTCCCCTATATACATATATATATATATATGTGTGTATATAATACTCAAAAATTTTTTTTAACTAAAATATTCTACATTTTCGTATATCGATTGCAGTTATTTCAAGATAACGTATTTCAAGATTTACGTACTAATTCTATGTTATTAAAAAAAAAAACTTTCGAGGTAGCCCTTGCGCTTGCACGTACGGTATAATATTTTTGATATTGGGTACTGTATCTCCATGCCTCTGTGCCTCTAATACCTGCTCTGGACCACCAGTGGCGGTCTCGCGTGTCCGATATTACTTAGCGATATGCCCGTAACCGTCGCCCTGTCTAACAGCATCCGCGCGCTATTAGATCCATCATAGTGTGCCCGCTTCCTCCTTCCGTATTTCGCTATTAGAACTGTTTCTACGAGGTGTCAACATTTTAGAGTCGGAGTAGCGGCGAGGAGGGACTGTCACCGAGCCAGAGTAGCGATTACGAAGATCAAGAAGAACTCGAAAGTCAACACTCGGCCGCCGTGCATACAGTACGTAACGTATGAGAGTAGTCCTTCGAGAAAACGTGCAGATTCTATTTTTATTTTTTCCGCATTTTTCCTTCTTTGCCATTTCTACGTATACTCAGATGCATGGCGTCCTCAGTCACTATTATACGAATAGATACAGGCAGCGCGTCCAAACAGTACGATAACTAAGAAAAACATGCCTGTGCACATAACTGTCACTGACGGGTGATTAGTAAAATCACAAAGTATTGCATTCCTCCTCTGTTGTTTGTTCCATCAGAGAAAGGCAGGAATCTTTCTGCGCTTCCGAGTACTCACTCTAAATGAACTGAAAGTATTATGTAATATTTTCTATCTTGAATTTCGAGAAATAAATAAATAGTAAATCTTGATACAAACATGCATATCCTTTAAAACGCGGTCTATACATTAAAAAAATTAAATTTCTCTGCTGTTATTAATAGCTATGTAATTTAACGAAATGATTTTCACATGGAAGATTAAAAAAGAAAAGATAGATTAGAAAGTCGATTAATATTATATATGAAAGATATATTAGAAAGTCGATCATTATACGAAATTGTTTACATTTAGACGTTTATCGTGAAACTCATAATATTCAATTCAATCGCGAGTATTCATAGTATTTAATTTCCATAACACAAAACGGAGTTTATTGATCTTATCCAATTAATTTATATTTACATAAAATCACAGTTACGTCGTGATTGTCTGTCATAAGTATACAGGCTTTGGGTATACATCTCATAATGAGTATGTCTATCACTTGATAAACGCGTTGTTTATGACAACAACGGTAATATATAATCTTCCGTTGATAACAGGATAACGGCATAACATTACTGTGATGTCGTTTTATTATGATTGAAAGTCAATGGGAATGGAAGTAAATATACAATTATACACATATACACACACATATATATATATATAAATGAGTATGTTATTCTAACAGATTGGATTGCATGGCAATTTTCACAAACGAAATTAGCGTATTCTGTCTTTATTCTTATTTCGAACATTGATTTCCTCTGAGGTTTTCACGCTCGCATCATTTACCTATTCTGCTTCAAATGCTGTAGTATGCTTTCGTGTGTAGTATCTCATTTTATAAAATAAAATCCAAACAAAATGAATTAATAACCCTAACACATTTATCTACTCCATTGACAAACTGATGTCAGAGTATAGGTTTGGAAATGAGAATAATTTGCTTCTATCGAAATATCTCATGATCGTTTTCGTTGGAAATGCATGCACAATAAAAAATGTTTCGTATTTGTGTTTAAAAAACAGTCCATTCACATCTTTGTTAAAATTTTATATCGAATCTTTAATGACTGTTAATTTAACATAATATGATTATATTATTTACATTTTTATATTCAACAAATGAATATTCAACATTTCTTCAAAATAACATAGTTTATGAGTAAGTGAACAAATAATATAAAAATTATATATTTTAAAACGTAAATTCTAAGATAAACGAATAAATTACGTGTTAATTTAATATATTAGAATAATATGTCATTGTTACATTTTTGTATTAATTTTTGTATTAATTTTTTCACATAATGTATGTGTTACTTTCTAACATGATCGTCTTGTGCTAAATTAACACAAACTTTCCAATTGCGTTCAACACAATAAAACAAATGTCTCTCAAGTTGTTTTTATTTCTGAAAACTCGAGGAGTTATGTGATAATGTTTTGAAAAAAGCATAAGTAATTAATCGTAATAGAGATAAATATGCAATAGGCTAAGTAACTAATAGTTGATGGCAAATTGCAATTATTTCGTGATGATGTGCAATAATCTATGATTATTTAAATGTAAACAAATCGACTCTCCAAGATCTAATCAAGATGGTATACTTTTCATGTCAGGCTCTGCGCGTAACTCTCTATCGTGTCACATTCCAAAGCGCCATAAATGCATTATTGAAAACGGCTCGGCCAATGGAGATCCCTATTTCACATAGCTCCTCGATTTAATTAACGCGCTACTGGCGCGTCGCCGTTCCTTTCCCGATGCATTCGATGGAGCACGTATTCCGGGCACGGTGCGACCCCGATGTTCTCCAAAACTCAATTAAAATTTCCAGTCGGAGGCCAGCGCCCTGCTTGAGGGCGATGCCAGGGCGGGTATCGCAGGCCGTGCGAGGAATTTAAGGCACGACGTGCAGAGAAAGATCTCGAGGTTGCGCCAGGATCGCGCCTCCTCGGAGGCCTTCCCATGCAGCGCGAGCAGCGTCGAGAGCCTGCCGAGCGGTAGCGGTTCAAGCACGCAGGCTCTGGTACGCGCAGGAAGCAATCACAGCTCGATATCCTGCGAGGACAGAGATGCCGTCAGCCCGACGTCCATCGGCCCCGTCCTGTGTCGAGCGAGGGCACTGGTGGATTACACGCCCAGTCCTTACGACAAGGACGCGTTAAAGTTCAAGGTCCACCTTCACGATAATCGAAATTCTATGTGAAACTCAGTAAACGTTAACAGCGTTACGGTAAATTTGTCGTAATTATTTGCAAGTACAACTTTTATAATTGACAATGTTTGCTACTATTCGTCGTTTTTAATTAATTTGAGTGCACTAAAAAAAGAATCTATAGTAGTAGTTATCAAATGTTGAATGAAATAATTCCAATTAAACATTCGGTTAATATAATAAAAAATAATTTTATTTTTCTAAATATTTAGTAAGTATTACCAAATGGTTGATTCTAATGTTTGATATTACTTGCTAAATATTTATGAGAAAGTAGAATTATTTTTTTTTATTATATTAACCGAACATTTAGAATTATTTCATTCAATATTTGGTAGCTATTATCAAATTCTTTTTTCAGTGTGGAAATTATATTGGAATTCGTATGTCATTTTTTCCGCGTATTGGCTTCTGTTTTTCAAACCATCTAAAGGGGAAACTTGATAATGTTTGATCGAACGTATCGTAATGAAAGGGTTTCCCTTACGAATGCTCGCGTGGCAACATTGTTTCAGAAGGGGGACGTAATCGATGTGGTACAAATGAACAAGAGCGGACTATGGAAGGGCGTTGTACACAACAGGATAGGCCACTTCAAGTTCATAAACGTCGAGATACTGAACGACAGGGTGCCCAGGCGGGGGGAACCGGAGCGGGGCAAGTGGGGTCAGAGATACAGGCAGAAGCCGGGTTCCGTTCAAGAGCTCTTGCAGAGAATGAATCTTCAGGTAGAGAGAGAGAGAGAGAGAGAGAAGGGGAGGGAGAGTAATATCTCGCCGCGGCTCGAACAAACTGATTCGCATTTGCATGGCGTCGAATGCAAAGTAGAGAATTTGCTTTTATATATTTCTTTATTCGATGTCCCTATCGCACTCCCATTCCCCGTTCCCCGTCATCCCTTCTCTCGTGTCCTCTCGCACCATCGCATCAGCTTTCCAGTTTATACCTTATACAACTTGCAGGTCCCGCAGACCATAACGAGTCCTTTTTGTTCGATTCCTCCCTTCCTATTCATCTCCTTTTCTCTCTCCAACTCTCGCTTCTTGTCTGCGCCTTGCTCATTTTTATCCTCACCTGCTGTACGTTCTGGTATTTCCTTTACCTCATTTTGGTCATTCATTTTCTTTCTGATTTATCTCCAACGTTCGCTGTATACAAAATATCTTGAAACTGTATCGTATGTCTTTCCAATCGCAAATCTTAAAAATCGAATTATCAAAATTGGCAATTGTTTTTATATGAAAGTATCAGTAGTTGTGGGGTTAGCAAATTCCAAGAAAATCTAAATAGATAACCAAATTTTATTTTTAATTTAATATTTAATTTTTATCTTAACTATATTTAAAACTTAAATACATAAATTTTAAGTTATTATATATTTCAGACTTATTAATATTAATTATGTTAATATTTTGTGTTGCACGTTAGAAACGTTTATAATTACCTGCTTACAATTATTTTTAGAAGAAAGAATTGACTCTAAATTCATCATAAAATTTACTAAAAGCATTCGGTAGCTTTCTCGGATATTATGTACAGTCTCGCGATTCGACGACAGATTAGACTCGATTGTGATTCACTGTCAAGAGGCGTGTCTCGCAGAGTCTCCAGAGTCGAAGGTACGGAAGCGACAGGAAGGGATGGGACGAAATGATAGGGCGAGGAGTCGCTGTACCGGAAACGTCGTTTCCGCGCGATTCAGGAAGCCGTGCCACTTAATTAAGCCGCTATGATCGATCGTTTAATGAGCGTCACAGATTTGTGTGCGCCTTTTCAGGGTATTGGTATACACTTAATTGAAGTCCGAATGGCCCTCTGTGCGAATTATATCAACGGATGGAGATCCAAAGTATCCTCTTCTCGGCTGATTGCTTGAGACCGTCATTAAAACTCGCGTAACTGTACAGTAACGTTTGAAATGTTTGGTTATTGAATATCTTAAAGATCACGAGATAATTAAGATTCTTTGAAGCGACTCTCTCATAATTATAATGCTTCCGTACTAAATCAAACTCATGGAGATCTTTTATCTTGCTTTTTAGGCATAGTTTCATCACATAACTATTATTATTATTATTATTATCATATTGAGACATTTATTTTGCAAAAAAAAATGAATTTTTCTCCCGCATGAATTATAAAGGTCAACTAAATAGAAAAAAATTACATTATGGAATATAAAAAAAGTACTTTCTGTTTCTTTCCAAAATTTATTTTTTATCATTTGAGATTATATCACTTGCAATGTGTTATCTATATTCAAATCGTGAAGATATAACATTTAATTCAACGTTTTCCAATCAAAGTGTGAGAAATGTTGCTGAGAAGGGAATTCTCTGTAAGCTTCTTAAGATAATTTTATAAGAATTCCGTAAGCTTCTTCCAAGTGTATTAAACTGCAAGCGCATTTCATTGTACAAGTAAACTATTCAAAGCTCTGTTAAGATGGGGGTAGCGTCTCAAAGATGAATGTTACGCTCGCGCAGGAACATATTCCAGTTTTTGTGCTGAACGGATACGAGGATCTGGAGCTCTTCAGGGAGTTAGAGGCAGCGGATCTGGACTATTTGCGTATACATCAACCCGAGCATCGTGCCAAGATACTCACCGCCGTGCAACTCCTACACGATCTTCAGTGTGAGTATACCGAACGTATACCAGCTACATATGTATTATTCACGTCTCCCTAAAGCCCTTTTCATCATCGTTGCTATTTGTCTTACTGCATATATCATGTTACAATTAATACATGTTATACATCTTTAAAATTATATTGTAATTGGATATAAAGGGGACAGTTCTTTCATTATTTAATACAAAGGAGATTCAAAATGTCACTTTAAATCATTAAAATCTCTACAAATGTGGAATATGAAAATAAAAAATTTTTAGATAAATATTTAACTTCGTAAAATTCAATGATAAATAAATGGCCAAAAAATTCAACTTTGTATTTTGTTTTGGTTTAATTTTATTTTTATTCTACTTTATTTAACTTTATTTAACTTTTCCATCAGGTTTCATTTACTTGGTAAAAATGAAAATATTTTCAAAGAATTAAATTGCTATAGAAATGCATTGCACACACATAAAAAATGTATATTTGCACATATTTCAAGGATGCATTTTAAAATTATTAGTATCTAATAACTTATAAATAAACTGGTGATTAAAACACGAATTTTTACACATGCGCGCGCTATCTTTTTTTTGTCTATTCTTATAGCGGGCAGCGAAGGTGACCTGGCCTCGAGTTCGGAAGGTGATGAGGTCAGTCGTCTGGTCTTAACCTCCGGCCAGACGTCCGGCCACTGTTCCCCGTTTAATCGACGTCAGTTTCCACGGGACTCTGGCTGTTACGACGCACACAAAAATACAACCAGTCGACGAACCATTAGCCCGGAATCAACCACAACGTCGTCAAAGCTGTCGAGAGAGAACAATCTAGACAACGCGACAGCAATTACGAAAAACACCAGCAGTGCTGGCGGTACGGACGGCAGTTTAACTGATGCGAAGGACGACTTTCATCCTAACATACCGATCTCCAGCTCGGTAGCGGGTCAGAAAGAGAGTCAGTTCGACAAGTCGCCTCTACTGCGAGGTGGCAACGTGCGGTACATCGCGAAGAGAGGCAACTTTGGCGAAACGGTGGTAATTGAGGACGCTTGCGAAAGCAGCCAGAAACTGGGCGGTATGGTCAAATACATAGTCGGTGGTACCAGTGATCTCGGCCTTGAGAGCACCGCCAATGTCACCGGCCTCAGCCAACGCGGTTGTCTTAGTGAGAAATCCAGCGACTCCGGTGTCAGCTCGTCCAGCATTAGCTCGGCACCTCCGCCTAGGGACAAAGTACTCGCTACCGCCAGCACCGCATCGTCGGATTCGCCGACCAAGACCTTCGGTAGCTTCAGCAGAGCGTCACCAACTTCCCAGGGCGGTAAGAGTCAAAACAACGACGGGAGTTACCAATGAGGAAAGCCACAACAAATTTGTAGGCCGACGAGTCGTGGCGCGACTTTAGCTCGAAGGTAAGAAATACGAAAATAAAAAAATCGAGCAATGGAGCGGCCTTAGTTCGGATTCAAAGGGTTACACGATCACGATCGTCTTCAGGCTATGGTGCCTACGATTCGTCCACGAGATATTTGAGTAATATTGGGATCAAAATGTCTCAGACATTTTATATCCAACGAGAGATGTAGTTCTCGAATTAGCGATCCTGACGAGCGTACTTGGCGATAAGATATTTCTTCCATTTTGGACGACTCAGAGTTAAAGCAATTCTAACGAAATTGCTAACGACATATAATAATTGATAGTTGTCGCTATGTCCGCTCGTTGCGACGATTATCATGCGCTCAATTGCATCTCGATTTAAAATATTATATCAAAGCAATATCTTATTTCCTATTATTGTTGTTGGCAAAGTACGAAGGATGTCACTTTGTTTGGTAATTCTTGTCACGAGCGCGAATGGAAGTTCTAATATATCTCTCTCGATGTAATATCTCTCCGATAGTAACGTCGAGGGGGACATTTTGTTACTTCATATCTTTGGATATGCAATGGGAAAGAAGTGAGACAAGAATTCCGCGAAACGAACGAAATTCAACAATTGTAACAAGAGCTCCCCGGAGCATCGGCGAAGTTTCTTCGCGTTTACGTCCGCGTTCGATTCGAACGAGATGCATTTCGAATAGCTATCGGCATCTCGAAACCGCCAAGTCACATCGCGCCTAACATATAGCCGTGTAATTAATAATAAGCGAATACTATGTGATACGGTAGCAATATAACGATCGATTAAAAATTGAATAGATAGAAAAAAAAAGAAGAAACAAGCGACCGTCATTTGCGTTGCGCGAATCGTCGTCGCGATCCATTTACGTACAATAAATAAAAAAGAAAGAAAAGGGAAAACATGAATGAAGATCCAATATAACGTTATGCGTCCGTTTTGATTTCGCGTTCGATATTATCTGTCGGTTTCATCTTTGTCTGGGACGACCTCGCGATTAATCACTGCAAACACTATATAGCTCGTCCGACGAGCGTTCGTCAAAAACTGCCAGCGTTATCGAGTTCTCGTCTCTCGTTGAACGGCGATCTCTTATGTCGTATATTTTGGAACTCGCTTTTTGTACGTTCATTCGATCTCGTCGCTAGAAGACGTGCGTTAAACGTGCGCAAACGAGACAGTTATGAATCGTCCCGTGACACTCGAGACAATTTTTCGCTTAATACGGCGCGCAGACTCGTGAGGATCCATCTTAAACAGTAATAGAGTAAATGCGGATTATCACAGGATGCCTTACGAGCGTTTTTCACTTACTTAGCTGATTTACGCGACTTTTCAATAAAGCCCGATACTCTAACATCGACTCGCGAGGAAATATTTCCTACTTACTTTCCATCGTTCGCATATAATTTTGTATAGAGTAGCGAGAACCCGAAGTCTCCATGGAACGGCGCCGCATTACGCCGCATTTGTCACTCGGACTTTGCTTACTATTAACGACCGACAATCCCCCATCGTCGATGCGACTCGTCAGTACTTCGACACGATGGATAAACCTGTACATGTGTGTATATTGACCACGGGAGGAAAACGTTGAAAGTTACAAAGATTTTGTATGTACATAGGAAATATTAACGCGTAGGACATAACGATGTTTTGTATTGATCTTGCCCGTTTGCCAAAACTTAAAACTATAATATACATACGCGACACATTATATCGTACCGTTGGATCTTATGTACATCTCTTGTATAGTGTAAAATCATAGATGAATTTATGAGACGCGGGAGCGCAATCAGAGAATCAGGGCTGCGTGAACAGGTGCGGGAGGAGCCGAGAAGCCCGATGGATAATAATAAATCGTAAGTAATAATTTTAGCTGTTACGAGACGCAGCGACGACTCGACGAAGCGCATTATTAATTAAAATAGAAGAAAAAAAATTAAGTACGTGAGAGGAAACGCGCGCCCGCCGCGAACGAACGATCGACACAATATCGGCGGATAGCATGCGGAAGCGATCAGTAATATTAAAGAGTTATCGCGATGCCATATTACGATAAACGCTAAAGTCATATATTGACAAGTTAATTGAAAAAGTATACGAAAAAATCAATTGCTGTTCACGGTTTTAATCACTTCGGATGATCAAGGAATAACAATCGGCAAGTGTTAGAGATATATCTTCATAGAGGCAATGAATAAACTATACAGCATGAATTGCTACGTATTGGATATAAGCCAAACAGCGAGACTTCCATATGAATTAATATGATCGATGAATTGGAGATTATGCAAACTGCCGTGATCTCAATATTTATCGTATTTAAAATATGTTATCGCGATAACAGCTTAACGTTGAAAACGTTTCGCACGACACACGTCATACACTTTTTACACAAATATTGCCATCCATGTAACGTAGAGCGTGCTTCTTCTGCAACGTCATTGCGCTACGATCGAGGAGCGCATTGAAGGAGGGACAATGAATTCCCGATCGGCCCGGAAATCGGCTGTGATTAGACCGAACGAGTAGTCGCAAGTTGCTTCCATCGACGTCGAGATTGATTAATGCGATTAACGCTCGATCGCGGCCGCAGCGTGCGATTTTCGTGCCGAGATCGAATTTCGCAATATTGAGATTTACGTCGCGTCCTGCCCGCGCGTAAGCTCCATCAGCGGGCACTTTTTTTATCGAGTTTGTGCGATGATCCGATGATCCAAAAGAGAGGCGCCGAGTGAACGTATCCGATAAACGGTACGTCGATTTCGGTAATGTCTGCTAGTTTATCCGTTCCATCGAGAGTACCAACATGTGCAGAGAATGAGTGAAGTGGCTGTTATTAAAGGGAGGGCTGAAATAGCAAGAAAGGATGAGAGGGATGATTGAAAATTGAATATATGTGTGCGTACATGTGTGTGTGAGTGAGAGAGAGAGAGAGAGAGAGAGAATGCGTGAAAGAGAAAGAGAGAGAAAGAAAAAGCGGGAGAGCATAGGCGAGAATATAGGACGACGCGATGTTAAATTTAGTAACGAGTTTATGAGAGTACGAATAGACACGATAGTGATTTTATTTAGCTCGGAAGAACAAAAAATATGCAGCATTTGATGTAAAGTAAAATTCATTCTAATCGTAGACCCAAGGCGCAGTAATCGAAATAGATAATTTAAGCGTACCCTTAAGGGAAAAGCGAGTCGTTGACGAAAGAAAGGCCTATAGCGTCGCCTTGTACGACCATCGCTTAGATAAATTTTATTCGTCGATCGTGAACGCCACGAAGTGCGGCGCTTAGGGTCGAATGAAATTAAGCGTTTACGTAGCGGTCTAGTCCATTCTTCTCGCGTGATTAACGAATATAATGTACATAAAATAATAAAATGATAAAAGAACACAACAGATTTAGAAAACGGCGAATCGCGGCCGCGAATTAGCGCGCATCGTCGTACCTTTTTATAAGCTGATTTTGTATTTATTGATTAATTGCGGGGTTTATAGATGGTCACACACGAATCACACATAATTCTCATCGTCTTTCGGTTCTCGTAATGATTTTCAACGATAAGTGTTAATTTATTGACTGTGAATAGAAATAAACGATGGAAGAGATTGAAACGAGAATCATCTCGTATCTGCGCATATTTCATTTCGTGAAAATCACGCCTGGCAAACTTCCGAATCCATAATCCGCTTGATTATCCCTCCAAGAGACAAAGGGGCAGTTGCACCGGTAAACGGTAAGTGCTTCATTAAGATAACATGTACAGCGTAATCTCAAAATCCTAGCGCACTCAACTAAACAATGCTTAATTGACTGCTAAGATTTTAAACCAAGCCGAAGAAAGATATTAATAGTATAATATGTAATTAATGTATAATTCGTTAATAAAATTTTAATTTTAAACCCTTATTTCATAAACAAGCAGTCATTCTCTTCATAGCTTCTTATAACGATTTATGTTAGGCTCGTGTAAAAGTTTCCTTATTCCATCGAGCCCTTTGTATTAAATAAAGTCAGAGAACCGAAGTTTCTCGAAAAAGGAATTTCTTTCTGGATGAGAAGAAGAGTATATTAAAGCCTGGAGGATAATTTTTTTCGGTTTTATTGAAATTTCTTTTTAATTTATTGAATAAATATAACGAACCTTCTGCAGTAGAATTTAATGATACATCTAACGAGCTTTGCAACTGCGCATGTGACAATCTCGCATACTTACTGAAGTAATCGACAAAGAACATTCACGCCGTTTGATTTTAAACAATGCAAAGCGAAAGCACGATGATCCTTCTTGCGGTCTCTGTTTCGGAAAATACCCTGCTCGAACGGAATAATTAGACGGTTTCTTGCTCCGATTAACGAGCTCCGTTGACGTTAAGCGTCGCGATGTCGTTTCATAAAGTACGCGACACCAACTCCCGCTTTAACGCTGCCACGCGGTGCCATTAGCGGGAAGAAGTTCCGGATGACAGACGACTCCGCGCTCGCAAACTTCGCTTTGGTTATCTGCCATTACTTGGGGAAAGATCCTCTTATTTAACTATCCGTCTGTTCGCTCGCCGTTGCTCGTAATTGTGGAAACTCCGGGAAACGCAGCCGTCTCTCGCAATACTCGGACAACCCGACGCAACGATCATTATTCCTCATCATTTCCCGTGGATTAAATTAAATTATAAATGTACATTTTACGCATCGGTCCGCAAAGAGCTTGCCCACTGTCCCTACGTGCAATTAAATATCATCGTTGAGCCGCACCCCGTACTCTTAATTGGAGACAATTAATGATAGAATCTCGCGATCTCATTATCGCATACATTAATTGACGTACGAAATCGTTTCCGTTTAATTTCACCGATACATTCTCTGTGTCGTGCCGGAAATACGTCATCGACATTTGAAGTTGTTCGGTCAACAGCTGTATCGTAACGAGACGATCGCGCGAGAGACAGACTGACGATTCTTCGAAGAAAGTAGATAAAAAGCACTTAATAATGTATGTAAATGCACCCTTCGAGGATCACTCGGAACGTTATGGCATGTACGTGTCTATTCGTAAGCTTTATTTCGTACCCCAAGGGACAGCGGGAACTTTTAGTACGCTAGATTATGGCGGTAATAACTCGACGAGTTTCTTTGCTCGCAATTCGTGGTCCACGTGAGCAAATTCTTCATCCCTCGGGGGTGAGATCTAATTTAACTTTTAGGGTCGCGCGTCGCGCAATCACGGTTTCTGGGTAATTCAGCCCGGCTATGAATTCAGTTACGTATCTTATATTACTCGCTTCGTTACATCTCGTTTCACACGAAAAAAGAAATATTTTATGATATTTTACGATACATTGCCCAACAATTTATCTACAATGTTGTAAACGTCGCGCTCTGTTATTACAAGAATACGTCGGCGATATTACATATTAGTTATTTGTACAAGAATCAATGTATATGAAAGCAGCCGCTGCAAATTTTTGATTGATTAAGTCGTTACAGAGACGCCGTTATCTCACCGTTATCTCAATTGTACGGAATTGACACGCGATTCATTGCCGTAATTTTAATAATATAATCGAGTCCCGCCAAGTCCGCGCTGTATTTCTTTAAGCGAAATTTATCGCGCGAAGAATACGCGCCGGAGCTGCGCGTATATGTATTGTGGCGTGCCATAAATCGCGATCGGACATCCATTCCGTCCGTCCACTCAACCGATCCCGGCGTTATCGATTGCGCGATCGGGCAAAACGATCGGTTATACTTCGCACGGGGACTTTTGCGCTTCTTGCACGCCCATAACAACCTTAATTACTGTCCACGCTAATGAATCAAGCAAGGAGATATCGCTATCGGCACCGCGCATAGCTGAGAGCCGGACGAAGCTCCGTTGCGAGATTGCTTTACACCCGAGGCGAGATAAAACCAGAGCGTTCTTTTTTTTTCTTTTCCCTTGCCTTTCCCTCGCTCCCACCCCCTTTCCGCAACCTGCGGGGCGTTATGTCGAGAAAGCCGCGATCAGTTCATCTATTTCTATATTAGAGTCGGCGAGACGGCTCGTAAATCACGTCTCTGTGTAAGCCTGCCGTACGTGCCACCCTAAATAACTACATTCTCTGCGGTATTAATGAAAGCATTCCGATCGCCACAGATTGCCAATGGAGGTAGCTAATATCCAGTAATTGCAGATCGCCTTCTGTAACGACGATAGCCCCCGGGCATGCAATACGACTTTGCGATGGCCGGAGATCGTACATCGTAGTCGTAAGTTACGGACGATGCGATTAAGTGACAGGTAGATATCGTTAAAGCATTCTTCGTGTGATAGCAGATTTTTTTTATGACACTTGCAGATATACTTTGTCTTTGGACCAATGCGCCGAAGCTGCATGTATATTCGATATACTATTTCTATATTTAAATAATATATAAATAATATTTAAAATTACATACAGATTAAAAAATTAAAGAAAATTAAGAACAAATCATCAGAAATCTTTTGCACAAACACAATCTAGTAAGAATTTTAAGTTGCTTATATTGTAAATTATAATAATATAATACAATATTAATATTTATTTTGGAAAATTGCATTGCTATAAAAATAAATTATTTTCTTTACTATAAACCTTCGTATATGTTTGGTTTCTCTTACTTTACAAGAGTATATTTTTCTAAATATTTGTAAATCGTAGTATTAGGTAGCCTCGAGCATTCAACGGGGGATATCAGGCGCATTATATATTTATACGTATCTGCAAATATTTGCTTGTTTCATATCTAATTCGTTATTATCGGACTCTTGGAGCTATCTACGATAAGTAAGTATCTGAAATTTGCATGGCTTGCCGACTAATTGGACCCTCAAAGGTTGAATCCTAGTAAACTTTGATAACTAGCCGCACCTTGTTGAGCAACTATTGTTCTGCTCAGTTTGCGAGCAACAAGTTGGGCACTGATAATTAGACAAGTTAAGACAACTATGACCGTCCACAATCGTTAGTCGATAATAGGATTAAATGTACTTATAGGGAGTGCCAATATAGGCGACAAACTACCCTTCACAACTCGCTTCTATATATTACGAATAATGATTTTAATCTTTCACCCGGCTACTTTGGAGATTCCCTTCATTAAATATTACTAGATAGTATTAAATAAACACATAGCGTAGAAATACATAAACTATTTGCATCAAAACAGGCGTCCATAAAAATCTTTAGAAGTCTTACTTAAAATTAATTATTGATAATCTGAATAATACAGCACTGAAGCGAATAGAAAATACGAAAATTTTGCAGAGAAAATAATTTATCTTTCGTACTTCTGTATGCTTCTTGAAAAAACTCAGCTCTTTTTTTAATATTTAATTTTTTCTATTGAAATTTTTATTGAAGTGCAATTGTTGATTTCACATTCGTATTTCTAATGCGTTATGTAGATTGCGTGTCACGTCATTTACAGTGAAAATATAGAACTTTCATTACGATAAATATAAAACTCTAAGCATGTAATAGAAGATACGCACGTAGCAAATGTGACACTTGAAATATCAATCATATATGCCGCGCCAGGAGCTCATCATACATCTGAGATATGTCTTCTCTTGCATCCAAAACGAAATTTCACATGCGTTGAGTCATGAGCGAGGATTATATTTACTTATGGCATCCTGTCTCATAGTTTCTCGTTTCTGACAGAAACAACATCCCATTAATATCGTAATAGAAACGTAAAGTTGTCACACTATGATGGAGAACGGGAAACTCGGTGTTTCATTTCATTACTGTGATACACAAACCGCACGCCGTAGTTATAGATCCAGATTAATAGAACGCTAGATGATGACGCTACACACTGGTCTCTCTACAGAAGTAATCGGTATGCACGCTCGCGGAGCAGCGTTCTAAATTCGTATGAGAAGTTAGCGCGAAACTTGTATCTTTTTTAGGAGTTTTGAAGTTCCGAGTTCCAGAAAACTCTTCCATAATCCGATCCTTAGTACGAAACGCTCGTAGTTTGTTCTTATTTTCTTTCTTATATCCAACATCGTATACATTTGTAGAGTATATGCTAACTCCTTACGTCACTACTTCCTGCAGCCTGGAACCTAGCCGCGGGATATCTACGCGATGCACTGCATCTTATTCTATTTTATTCCTTCCCTATCAGATTTTTCTCGATGTGTATCACGTGACGAGACTACCGCCGAGATACGAATGTAAAGTAATGATATCTGGGTTTCACGGAAGCGGAATATTTGATATCACAGGGAGACTTATATACATGTATACGCCTTTATTTGATTTCGTACCGACAATTTGACATTTCCATATCTTCTAGATATTTTTTTATGGAATTACCATTTTGCGTCTGACTTTTCCGGCGTTTTTACGCATTTGCAACGTCGAATGTAAGACAATCAGGAACATATGGGGCGGATACCAAATCAGCGTATGTATAGGGATACGAGTGGTTTATTTTCAACGCGCTATTTTCGCGAAGCACTCGAGACACGGAATGCTAAGAGAGATACTTGGCTTCTCTCAGCATCGGTAATTACATCTGATCTACGTTAATTAGTACGCGGGTTTTAATTCCGACCGAAGTGCTGATATCTACCGTGTCTGGTACACGTAAGCGTTGTTCACGATCGAGAGTTCGCTACTCTAATTAGGATGTTTGAGCTGCTGTTTTACCCCAGACAACTGGTGTTAACGACGAAATCAATGGTTGTACAGCAAATATTTTCGATCAGACATATACAACTTTAAATAAATATTATGTGGAAAAATTCTTAGTATACGATTAACATTATTATCTAAATTATTTATTTTAAAAGTAATAATACGGTATAAATCGATATTACATAATAAAAAAGTGACATAAGAGTCAAGCGTGCAGTCCAGTACGTACAAAAATTAAGACATAAATTTACTTAAACAAAAAGCATAGTGCTATATGTTTCTGCTACATGTACGGCTTTGAAGATAGTTCAAAAATAGCCGAAACATGTAGCATTATGTTTTTCGTTTAAGTAAATTTATTCTATAATACTATATATTCAACTTAAATTTTGTGCGCACCGATTTTCGCATTTAACTCTTATGCCTTTTTATTATGCAATTTTGATTATTAAAAGTTCTCTTTGTTTTTATTCGACAGGATAAATATAGTTTTAAAAATGCTTTTTAAAAATTAGTTCAATAAAAACTATATCATTCATTCGATGGCGCAACATCTTAAGACGGGACAGGGCTTACCTCTTCTGAGGTTTTCGTAACAGTGGATTATTTTCCGGAACTAGATTGTTAGCTTAATGACCAACCCCTAGCCTGGAGGATCCATACATATATCTACTGATATATGGAATCTACCATTTAACGCCGGATCCGAACGGTGCTGATGATCAAAGATTTCTTAATCACCAGATGGAGTCATTTTTCGGCTCTTAACGTGAAAAATCTGATGAGATCTGACTGAGCGGCAAGCCACTAGACGCTCCAATAAAAACTATATGTATTGCTAATTACCCTGATAGCAAAACGTTAGCAATTTGGGGCCAAATTGGCAGCAAACTCCATCAGATTTTGACTACGGAACCATCTGTGTCCGCATTTGGCTATGGATTTGTCGACAAGGCTGTTGACAGGCTATGCCAGCAGATTGGTGGCAGAAACCGAGCAGAGTCTGCTCGAATCAAGTTCTGCTCTCAATCTGCCGTCAGGTGTTTATGCAAGACTTTGCTCGGTTTCTGCTACCAATCTGCTGGCATAGCATGTCTAGCAGACTTTGTTATATTTCTAGCAGCAATTTGCTGACAATGTCAGATAATATAAATTCTGTATACAATTTGGTGCCTTTCTGCAATAAAAAATTGGTAGCAGGTTCTGTTCAAAATCTGTCTCCGCAGGCTTTGCTATCAGGGTAAATTTAAGTAACAATTTTATTTTAATAACTGATATTTTTTATACTAAAATATAAAATTTTAATGAAATGATAAATATGCAAAAGGAACTCTTTCGACAAGCACCTTTTTACGTACGACAAAAAATTATTCACATTAAAATAATCAGCGTGACAAGAAAGGTCACGCGTTCTAGTCTCGCATCAAAGCTGCAAGCGAGATCAATGGCCGATCAATAGTATTTTCTTCTATCGATTCGGTCGTATTATAAATACGTGCGGGAGCGCGACTGCCGCGCATTAAACACAAACCAGTCATTAATAACGTAGAACGTAGCACCTTTAAGGCTTGCCATAAATTCCGCTGCTACGACAGGAATGGCAGTTTATCCGCGGCACTCGAAATCTAATTTATTTCACGATGCGAGCACATAACGCAGTTAATAATGTGCGCGTACGAGAAATAAGAATGTACCGCAACATTTATTGAGCGCGTCCAGACATGCGTTGAGATGAAATCGCATCTTCCACCCTTGAATCTTTCTTTCATAACTTATCGGTTGCATTAATAAAGCAGATGCGTTTTCCGCAGAGATTTTCAATCTGCGCGCTTGCATTTGAAAGCGGCACAGATCGCAGTAACTTCCGCCAGGCACGATGTTCCATCAACATGAATAATTATCCTCGGTGCACAGATATAATAACGTTCCATGAAACTTGCTGATGCGGTATATCAACTGTAGTTTCGCTACGTCGATAGATCCACGTGGCACGTGCTCGGTTTGCTAATTAATTATTATGTTTTAAGGACAGCACTGACGGTTCCGGGATGCAGTCAGCTCTCGCATACGTCCGACTAGTCATGCTAACGACATGCACGTGCACCAGTCTGTACACACATATAATAATACAATGTGATATCCAATATGCAAAGCTCGTCGAATGCTGGCGCGCCATTATAGTGCTATTACATCGACGAGATGTAAACTGGCAACAAAGTGAAAATCTTTAATGGTATATTCTGTATCGCGGGACGAAAAACCGGGCATTCGATCTGTACCCCCTTCTAACAATTTTCGTTTATTCTCGAGCCAACGGATACCCGCATGTGCCTAGGGAACATCAAAGAGATTGCCACGATACGAGGCAGATGTGGAGGGTGCATCCGCTGGAAAGGATGCCGAAGTATGTTCCTTATGTCATTTTACGGGACAAAATCGTTCGAGGAGAAAGAAACGATTTAGGAAAAAGAGCACTTTAGAATGTGCTGTATATGCATTTTCCATTTTTCGAATAAAAGTTAATTTTTGCTGAAGACATTCGTCTCAGAATAAAATGATGGAAAAAGAAAATTTGACAAACGAAGACTGAAATCGGAATTATTAGAGAAAGAATTATTATTTTATTCCAAAATCGAAACATGCGAATTAGAGATATTTTTTAACCTTTAGGAGGTAAGAGTTTTTAAAATCTTAGAGAGCTTTTCCTTGAAGATTTATTATATATAATAAATATGGTTAATAGATTTATTATATATAATAAATATAGCGCAACAATAGTTCTACAAAGCAGTGATCAAATTTAATTTGTGAGATTATTATTATTATTTCAGTTTGATTGCATTGCAAGTCCGAAAGTAATCGACGCGTAATCATCTGAAGTAAATGTATTTAATTAAAATAAATTACATAATGGAATTATTATTCTATTATTTAACTTTACCGTAGTTAACGCTTTTTTTTTCTTCCTACTTAATTGATTTATTATAATTTATTATTTCGTTGTATTTCTTGCTTTAAAAATATAACTATTTCAGAACTACTACAGTAACTTTTAGTAAAAAAATAAATCAGAGTATAAATGGAGTAGAGTGTACAGATAAATAAATGCTTACAATTTTTTAATTTATTAATAATGAACATAGAGATAATGTAGCATAATTTGAAATAATTTAATAGGGCAATTTGGATCTATCTCATCTCTATCAATCAAATTAATTTTATTATTTTTACAAAGTATATAGAACTTATTCAAATTTTTTTTATGTCCGTTACGCTTCAAATAACAGCGTTATATTTCACAATTTAATTTCCTTTGTAAAAAATTAAAAAAAATAAACTTTGTATGCTACGAAAATTAACGAGCTAGCATCAATATCAAAGCTTAGTTCAGTATAATCAGCAAATTAGCTGAATTATCGATCTCACGTTGACGACTCCCGAATGCGAGTACACATAAGCATTAATTAGTAGAAGCGAGAGAGTTACCGGAAGTGCGGATGAGCCTGTCAATGAACAAGCAGTCTAATTCGGCCACGCCTGGCGCTTTCAGCTGCATACGCGCAACACACTCGTGCAAATTTCCCATGTGAGCGTAGACATAGAGCACAAGTGTACACAGAGCACGTAAATGATACACACCGTGAAAACGGACGCATTCGCGAAAGGACAAATTTGTAGTACAAACTTCCTGTTTTGTGTATCGTGAAAAGGGAATTGCAACCTCGCGTGAATGCAGAGGCCAAACAGCGAATATATTCAACAAATTGTAATAAAAATGTAGTTAATCCAATTTAAATAATTCCGTTATAATAATTTGATTTAGTACTACGAATAATATAAAATTTAATTAAACATGCAATTTGTAATATATACTTTCCTAAAAACTGATCTTTCCTATTGTTAGCGATATATATTGTAAATTGAGTTGTTTGAAAATTAGACTGAATAGAAATCAAATTAAAAGGATGAAGAAATATGGCCAGACGATAATATGAGAGAACGTCGATGAAAGATAGTGCACTGCAAGTAATGACAGAATAAAATCTATTGTCTTCACGTATAAAATAAATAACCCCATAAAGCTTACGTTAATTTAGATAATAAATAACTTTTCTGTAGCGATCATGATATAAATTCATCGATCGAAGATGGTAAGAAAATATCGATATACTTCCGAAGCATACGGTAAGCGATTTATATATCTTAGGATAAGGTCGAGACGATTTTTTCATCTAAGAAATCCACTGCTGGCGTCGATAACCACTTATCTCTCAGAGGAGCTCGACGGGATCCGGGATAGTCAGGAACCTTGATACGCGCGCCTCTAAAACTGTCAATATTGAGACAGGCTAAATCCTTGGAAAATTGGTTCATTTATCGCGTAACATCACACCTATTACATACTATCATCAATCGAGTAACTCAGCGTTTAAAGTATCAAGACTAATATCATGATTCCACAACGCAAAAGCTATTTTTATAAATTAATTTCTAACCATAGTTTAATTTTACTTTTTCCAAAAATGCTGGTACGATATTTGCAATACAGATGGCAAAAAAGAGCGATTTAATTTATAACAATTAACCGAAATTTATAATTGATTGTAAATGATATTACATATCAATTAAATCATAATTAATTGGAACGTAATTTTGATTAAAAAATTTTAAAAAATATATGTAAATAAAGTTTTGCTGAAAAGCAGATTCGTATAACATCCTTTAGAATAAAGTATACCACATAAAATAAATAAAATAAGTTCTCACGAAAAGTCGAAGAAATGATATTCGCTTCTTTGTAAGTAATGTTGGATTACTTTGTTCATTTCCGTTCTTGATAAATATCCCGTATCTTTTCGGCGACTTTTTATTAACTGAATCCAGAGTCTCAGTGGACGAGTACGACAAAGCGATCCCGTAATATCGCCAATTGAATCCTCGTGGATAGAGTGCAGCGATTTGTAACGGGATTTTGAAGCGGCTGTCTTGCTCGGGCTGGATAATGGCGTACGGATTTTTCAGTCTGACTGAAATCAGACAGTACTGAAAGGAGATTTTGAAAAGGGATCGCTGGAAATGTGAACGAAATTGCAGGAATTGTGAAGAAGGCGGAATGAGATGAACAGTATAATGTCCTATAGGCGAATGTTTTATCTAACAAGCCAATACAGATAGATAGTTGAATAGTTCTAATATCTTTTGATAACAACCTTGAATTATAACTAAATATACATTTTTGTCAAAAGTTTAACGAAACAAATAATTTTAATTTTTAATAATTGTATTATCGACAAATAATATTTCTCATTCTCAAAAAATGTTTCATAATATTTTTAATATGTAAAATCAATTTTATTTTATAAAATATTTTTTTATTTGCTATAACAGAAAAATATAAAAATTGTTCATCTCATTTAATATGTACATATATTTTTTCAAATAACAGGTTTATGTTAAAAATGTAAATATTGTCGGTCTTTTTTAAATAAATTTAATGAAGCAAACATGATAATTTACAACAGAAAAAATAATAAAATCTCCAAATTGATTAGTAAGACAAGACACACTTGAGAAGAGCACTTGTAGTGACTTTGTGACTCAAAATTACAGTCGGGAGAGGCTCGATGAGGACGATCGACAAGAATTCCAACAACCACGAAAAGCATCCTTCGTACCATGAGAGCTTTTTAATTAAAGCGTAATTCTACCGACCCCGACTTCACGAATTTCGGCTTACGTGACTGGTGAGAGAGAAACGACTAAAAAAGCCAAAATATTTTTACGAGAAGTTATCATCAGTCGCTGATGTATTGAGGAAAGCATCCTTATGCAGGAAAACGCCTCGAAGTATGTCTGAGGGTCGCGAAACCGCTGTGTCATTCAACCACCTAACTATATTATACCTTTTCATTATACTCACAATTCAAATCTCTCCCCTTAGGTCATTCATTCCAAGAAAGTTCCACACACAAAACCAATATAAACTTCCCTCTAAAGAAGAGGTTTCTCAACCAACATTTGATTAATTTTTTCGTACATATATTACAAGCGAGACATGAAATTATGGAATATTCAGATCACTCGTATATCTAAATGATGTCTCAAAGACGTCTTTTTTTAAAAGATATTTTTAAGATATTATTAAAAGACATTTTCAAGACTTTCTAAAAAAGTATAAAATAATCTTTTATGAGACTTTTTTTGGAGAATGTGTAGATTTTATATTACCGAGTGCATTATTAATAAAAATACTTATGATATTTTAAAACAAAATCTGCATTGCAAACGCTTGCTTAAATAGGTATATTCTTCCGTGTCTTCCTATATTAAATTCTCATTAAAAAATTTTAAGAATCGCGACTTATTACTATTTAAGTTTAGATTTTAATGCAACAGATTAAATTTACGAAAACTGATGTATTAGAAAAATATAACCAACAAAGAGATTGCATTATCTAAAATTATAAGGATCTTCAAAATTTTTTAGAATTTCTCACATTTCTGAAAACTTTTTAAATTCTCGAGAATTTAGGATTTTAAATTGTAGAAATTAAGAAAATTGACAATTGACAAGGTTACAGAGGCTTAGATTTATACAATGTACAAATATCTCGACCAAAACAATGTAATTTGAAATATTCATAATGTAAAAATATAATTAGATATGATTATATAATTTTACTTGTCATAAAATATCATAAATCAAATAAATTATAAATAAACTTATGTTATAACACATTTGTTTAATTTTTATAAATGGTAAGAGCTAATTAGAAATGAGTGATGGTATCATCCTACAGTGTCAGTGCCACATGCGCATAAATCACCGTATGCTCACTCGTGTCTCTGTTTTCCAGCAGTTCTCTGTGACGAATAAAAACGTATTTTACGTCAAGAACTGTACTGCTTGTTTGTACGTGACAACTAGTACGATTCCGGTCGTTGCATGATCACGGCGCGGCGCGTCGCCACGGCGTACATGCGACATTTTACCGTTTATATGACGCTCTTGCTTTGCTTCAAAAACGAAACCTTGTCAAATCGCGTGACCTGTAGTCACTAGTCTCTTAAGTCCTTCAATGTTGCCTTTTGAACAATGCTCATTAATCACGTATAACATTCTTAAGTAGTTGCAAATTGTTACTGCATTAAGAGTAATTTATACGTCGAGTATAAATTAATTCCTTACATTAAAATTTCACGGAGAGTTTTGCAGTATATTTATTTAATACTATAAGGGCAGAAACGTCTCAATTCTAAAATGCTATTTGTAAAATACATTGATCATATAGTTTAAAAAATAAATAATGAAAGAAAATAAAAATAAATTGAAAATGAAATATTTACGTGTCCAGAACTGATTCACACGATTAAATAAAGTTAATGTAGGGTAAACCCGGCAAATACGCCGCACTGGGATTTACGCCGCAGAAGTCAGAAAAAATAGGAAGGAGTGGGGGTAATTTTCTTGCAACTCCTCTGTTATATGCCTTTATGTTATATTAGTATTGAGTTATAATTTCAGCTTCTTACTGTTAATATTAATGAAATTATTGTGAGTTGAATCGATTTGTCACTGTAATAAGTAGCGCCATCATAAATTATAATCTACATAAAATGATTACTGTAGGGCATATAAAAGATCTAGTGATTATTTCGTGATACATACGTGTAGAGGAATAGTAAAGCATGTTATATAGCAAAATACAAGTGCTTTGCTTTCGTATTCTTTGTTTAGTTTGTAGTCTTGTATGTCCCACTTGCTTGGGATATACGGCATTTTTAGCGGGCGGGATTTATGCTCAAAGCATAACAAAGTGCGCAGATTAAAATCAGTGCACTAAATGCAATAAACGCATTACATGAAATATATACCTCTTGTCATAACTCTTCTAACATATGTAAGAAGATTGTAATTATTATTTATTATTTCATATACATATTTATCATTTTTATTCCTTAATAAAACTTTATAAACGCATTTTATAAATTATTGTGTCATTTTACGTCTTATTTATATGCATTATTTGTAAATTTTTCATGAGCCGTACATACTCCCCCTCCTCCTATAAGTAGCCATATATCCCACCCCTATGGGATATATGGCAAAAATGCAAAGATTTCAAAAAGATTATTTTTTAGTATGAATAATTAATATTTCGGATCCCTAATATTTTTTTCATAGTAATAGAAATATGAAGTTTTTACTGGTACAGTTTATTTGCCTTAAATATGGTAAATAGTACTTGATAAATTAAATCTTCCTTAGGTACGGCGTATATACCTAGTTTATTCTATATGAGATTAAACATATGTATGATTCTTGCATACAATGGTATATACATAGCTGTGAATATCATTTATAGCTAAAAAATGATAAAATATATTTTAAAGTTATAAGAACTATGAACAAATCGTTGTACAAAATAGTTGAAAATTATCATGACATAGCCGATAAGAGTTTTTTATGTAGTGTACAAATACCTGAATAAAATGCTAATCGTCTCATTACAAACGCGACATGGCTGTCAGCGATAATTTTATGCGGAATTGAAATTATGCAGCTTTTTCCATCGCAAAGCTGCCGGCGAATATTAATTATCTCACGGTTTCTGGGCCGTTTTAAAGCTGCTTAAACATCGCGGCTCTAACGTAAATTATAACGAATTTCTCGCCGGTACAACTAAGAGAAGAGTGAACTGAGATCTACGAGAAAAATTAGAGAGGAAAAACAAATCAAAGAACAGGCTTGTAAGAAAGCGAGCGTGCTCCTCGTCAAAGAAGTAATTAATACAACTCGGTGACCCGGTCATTCAAATATAGTTGATTCAAGATTTAGCCGGTGGTTGCACTCATTAACAAACTTCCGCATATAAAATAGAGTTGTCAGTCGCGAAAGTTTTTAGCTCAAAAGGTTTGAGATTGCGATGGCTTTCGACTTCTCTTCGTATATTTAACTCGAGAATTTCTCGGATAGTCAACTATCAAAATTTCAAGCGTTCCACCGAAATAATCAGGTTAATTGCTTGTGAGGACAAGCAATTAACCTGATTATTTCGGTGGAAGTCGGTGTGAAATAGTTAAGGGACATGGGCAACCAAAGAAAATATTTTTTTGGTGATAATTATTTATTATTTATTGTACAGATGTATAGAGCAGCAGTGATAATTTGTAATAATAATATGTGATGATCATAAAATCGAAAAAAATTCCTAAGAAAGTGCATTTACTTATATTTGAATATTGTATTATGGATATAATATAACTATATTAAACATATTTTACTATATATATATTATATATATCAGTTTTATATATATATATATTTTTTACATATATTTTATAAATATTGATATAAAAAGAAGTTTTTTAATTATTTTACTTTTAAGCTCTCTTTGTTGCAACACTTCTCCATGAAAACATTATTATATTTTGTTTTAATATTTATTATTCAATCACGTGTCGATGTTTAAATTATAATTTCATTCTTCTGGATGTTATTTGTAAGAACTTTAATTTATTCTGAAAGGATTTAATTAAGAAACCGTTTTATATATATATATATATATATATTGAGTCTGTAGGAAAAGTTTGTTGGAAACGGTAAAATCAGTGCGAGGTATTTTTTTGGATTAAGAGAAGACTCAGAGAAGTTTGAAGAATCAGCTACGATCTTTCCAATATAACTTTTACAAACAGCTGATCCACGATATTAGGGAGGAGCAGAGATCAACCGTCTGCTGCAACTCTTATTTTTCGAAACTTCTTTCTCCCAGTCGTCCTAAATTCGACGAACGTAAGCTATGCCGAAGGGAAAGGAGTTCTTTACAAGCAACAAGCAGAAGCGGAAAAAACGGACGGAAAGAAGATAGGAGAGATATACCAAGAAGAGAGAGAGAGAGAGAGAGAGAGAGAGAGAGAGAGAGAGAGATTGCGTAAGGAGGAAGAATCAGGAGTAGAACGGAGGTATCTATTCAAGGAGTCGATTCCGTCTTGAGGCTGCGGATTTCTCAGCAATTGCTTTTGATTCCTTCAGTTAATACGAGGAATCTCAATATCCTGGCGTTTCTATTCACGGCCAAAGGAAGAGAAAGATAAGGAAAAGGCTTATTTGTGAGGGAGTGTTTTCAATAAAAAATTGGTTACATCATCACTTTTTCACCCCCGTTGTTCCTCAACCCTGCTTGTCTTATGTGCTGAGTGATAAAAAAAGCCAATCAAGAATCTCGTAACGTCGCGAAACGATGGCGAGACGAAACTTGGAGAGATTCAGCAGCGTTCATGGAGATATCTGTATCGATCGCGTTTGAAGAAATGTTTATTGCATCGTCTTCGATAAAACGTATTTCTTCCCGTCAGCGAGCAATTTTTTTGTCGACGTGCGCGAAGTCGCGTCCGGCGTTCTTTGTAATTTCGGAAAGTGGGTAAGCTAAATGGATTGCGAGGACGTCTTGCGGACCTACGGGCCTCTTAAAATGAATGAATCTGTCAGATGGATTTATGTGATCCTTTGAAACTCGTTGCCCCTAAAGATTTGTGTCGCCGTGCAATAAGAAGTTCTTACCGGCACATAATTTCAAGAACGTCAGGGAGCTCCCGTAATCGTTAGGGATTATCCTGAGCGTTCGACGTGTTCGTACGAGGATCGATAATCGAATAATTCGATCACATTTGATCGTGAACGTTGCACTGGCTGGTGTAATTGTATAACTGTGTTGAAGAAGCTCTTAAAACTACTAAAAATCCAACTAAGGAAATAATCGACAAAGCAGAAATAATCAATGAAATGCTTGTGGACATTGAAACCGAAGCTGGTAAACTACTTTCCTGTTCGTTTAACTTTAAGTTTTCTTCGCTACAGTGTAGAGTTACATTTGCTAACATGCTTTTATGATTTTACGGTACTTGGAGATTGTTCAGTGACAAGGAAAATCATCCGACTCATGTTGAAAGTAGAAAACAATGCTGATAATTACGAATAATTAACTATTTCTGAACAAAGGTTTCTAGACGAATTGAAGTTTTGCTGAAACGCTCGTTTCAAGCGGATAATTAGCGCAAATTCATTCTGCATTAACCTTTATAGGACAGCTCCAGAAAAATTAAACTTGATATTTCGCCATTGTTTCACACGGTTCTGATGACATAATCCGCGCGATAATCCTTATGTCAAAAAAGGAAACCCATCGTTCAATCTACGTCCAAACGGATAATCGTCATTTTAACGGTCGCTGTTAACAAATGGAGCAGTAAAGAAAGAAGCGCTAAGTTTCCTTTGCTGACGAACAACTTCCGTCGAATTAGTACATGCGATACGTCTTTCGGGATGATGGAAGAGGGAGAGAACGATTTTCGGTTCTACTTACAACCCTCGATCAATTTGCGCCAAAGTTACACGTCTTTCCTGGAATTCTTTTTGCGCGTATTTTCAGCAATGTATATATAAAAATCCTCTACAACGGAAAAACGTTTGTTTTAATCATGCGGATGTTTAAAAGATCAGCGGGATCGTTCACGTAATATTTTTTTCTGCTCTTTTATTATAAATAAATTGCGTACATGCACTTTTTATGAAGAATATTCTCATGTAGAAATTTTTTCCAACTTTTGTTTTGTGTATGTATGTGTGTATGTTTATAGTCAAAAGTATAGCAATACTATCCACAACACCTAAGTGAAGATGTATGAAAATATTATAAGATATCAAATTACCAATAATTTAGCATTAATATTGATTGTTTCTTAATACATACTTTTTATCTTTGAAAACCTTTAATATAATTACTAAAGATATAAATATATTAAAAGTGAAAATATAAAGTTAAATATAAAACAATTATTGTATATATAATATTAATACGTACCGTGCCACGTAGATTACCAGTAATTTATGCTGAACTTTCCGTTCAGGTCTTCTAATATTTTGAGTATGAAAATATAATTGTAAAATAATTTATTATATACGTAAGCACATAGTTATGATGTATGATGCACTATTAATATATTCTTTTTCTTTATATTAATAGTTTTAATAATAATAATAATAGTTTTGTCATTCTTTTTAATTATGAAATTCATATTATTTAATAAATATAATAAACGCCAACAAAAATACCGGCGTGGTAGTCGAGTTATTTAAAATTAACGTGGCATGGAACATGTCAAATGAAGACATTAATAACTGTACGAATAGTATTGTAATTCTGTATATAAATAATTCTTTGCTTTTTAAATTATTATATTCATGATTATTGTAAGAAGCACTGCAATTTTGCAAAAGATATTGATATTCTTGGCAAAATATACATTGTCTGTTGCACATCGATATTTTTTTAAATGTACAATGTATGATACACAACTTATGGTGCAGCGAATCAAGAATAGCATCGATTTTCTATTAAATATAAGCGTCCCTACATATATATGTACGCATATGTTGAGCCAAAGCCAATATGAAAGGCGCATATGCGCAGCCCGCGAATTCCACGGGGGAATTAAGAGGAACCCCTTTCTTTCCGGATACTGCCTCCTCCCGGCAAGAGGGTGTGACCTTAGTCTTGGTAGATGAAAAATTGCCGGTGGTCGCACCGCGCGAAATTAGCGACAGCAGAATGGAGGTGGCGAATGTGATTAATGGTACCGTAAATTAGCAGAAGCCATCAGCCGGCTGTTTCTTTTTCCGAGTTCCTGCAACGCGTCCCACAAGGGCCACAAAATGAGGGTATACTGCCAAAAGCAGTTTGCGAAAATGCGAATCCTCGCGAGATGAGAATCGCGTTTAGGTCAATAATCCTGGACTATCTTTTCCCTTTCTCTTCTTTTTCTTCCTCTCACGATACAAGAGAAATCTATCGATACAGAGCGTAACTTCTGAGTTTACTGGAAAAATCCTGCTCAGAAAGTTCAAACGTTTAATTCTTTCTGCAGTTATTGGTAATGCATCTATCAAAACCATGCAAAGCATCGAATATCATCTAGACAATATCTTTAACATAACATTAGTTGTATATTAATCTTATTCTAAATACGAGATATGTACTTAAACGATATAATTTATTAATATACTAGTTTTTAAATCAATAATTCAAATATGCACCTTAAAGATATCATAATAAATATTTAACAAAAAACTTATGGTACATTATGATTTGGCACTGTTGATTATTACCAAATCGTGTATAATTATATTATCGCTCCATTATTTCAAAAATAATACAACACAAAAAACGTGATTTTTGAGTTATTAGCATGAATGAGTTAAGTAAATTACTCTATGAATAAAAAAAATAAACTAACTTACCTTCTTAAAAAATCATCGAAATTGTATCAACTAAAAAAGGGTCGTATTTGAAGGCCGTGAAACGGAAAAAAAAAACACAAAGTGTTAGTATTCTTTTTAAATAAATAAGTATTCTTTTTGTCGATATTATTTGATTAGTCAATAATTTTTTATTAAAAAATAGTCTTTTCCCTCTTCTGGGAAATTTAAATATTTTGAACTGTATCACTTTTGATGGAGAGAAATGTAAAATTTCTAACCACAAATTTCGTATTCTCTTATATTCAAGAAGTAGGTACTGTAGAATGCGACCAGTCATAACATTCCCGGTCAAATGTGTATCTTCGGATGTTTGCAAAGCAATTCGCAATACATGTAAACCTGCGGATCATGTGCGCATGCCATGATTGGTGTTCTCCGGTGCATAAAACGACATACAAACAACAAGACAAGCATAGACGAACGCGAAGCGCCGTTTACGGAAGCACGATGCGCTCTGATTGGATTATGTACAATACAGAAGCGCATGTTCCGATGCACCGAGTCAATTTATTACCGTGTTACTCAGCTCGGCTTCGCCTGGGTTATAGGGTGCTCTATTATGCGCATAATATTTAGATCGGGATCGAGCCGTCACGCGGGGGAAGCAAATTCATTTATGTCCGCTGAAACGCTATAAAAATGGTGATGCAGTTCTGGTGCGCGTGAAAGACTACGCGACGAGCGCAAAACTCGATCAACGTTTCTTCCTCGTCTTTACGATGAATTAGTCGATTGTCTACGTGAAACGAACGCATGCATAATGCTAAATAATCTTATCTCCAAACAATGAATAATTTGATCTTGTAGAAAAAATCATTAATCGAGCAAAGAAAAGAAGTGATGACAGTGCGTGGAATAATGAGATTGTATAAATTTTATGAGCCATTAATAATTTTCGCACGAGTAACGGATTAAATATTCTGCAATTCATTAATAACGAACTGATACAGCATCCGATAATTGAATTATTCTGTAATAATATAGAATAATATTATGTCACAGACAATACCTTCTCGTATTGTAATAGAAAATATAGCAATAGGGAATAATGCATCAAAATGAAGCAACAGCTTTCAATTGCGTTTATCATTAATTTCAATTGCGGTTATGAAATTAACCGTATTGTTTTAATAATTAATAAATGAAATGCGATAAGTGGTTATTCTATGGCGATTTCCGAATGTTCTACGAATGTTGAGCGATAAGTAAGTGATAAATGGAATGCAACAAGTAACTCATTCACCGGCCGATATGTCGCTATCATCTCATTCCCTTCTATATGTTTCCGAATATCTCGTTCCTTCCTTCTATTATAGCACGGATTCTTACATTAATATGTCATCCTTCTATCTTCGCTCACTTCACACAGGGCGTATTCCAATGTACAGTGCCAGTACTTCCCTATAATTCACATTATGTCCGTATCAAATATATTCTCGAAAAATATCATATATAAAATATAAGGGAAATCTATATATAACATATACTATAGTATTCCCGTATGTGATATTTATCTAGAATAAAACTTTGCGACTAGTAGAGATTGAGATTGAATTTAACCAATCAGAAGAAAGAAAATATCAAGTTTAGTGAAATTGACAAATCAACTTTACTTTCATTTGTCAAATTCAATCTCATTGTCAGACTGCGTTTGTTTGAGCGCTCACGCGTTGTAAGCTTTATTCTATCTTTATAATATAATATTTGCGGAAGAAAAATAGAATGGAGCTTATAGTGTGTGAGCGTTCAAACTGAATGCAGCTCCAATCTCGATCTCTAGTATCTAGTCTGATAAGGTCACAATGTACACTATAGATTTTTAGTACTGGCAGAGTATATCGGAACAAAGCCATAATCGCGCTATCTCTGTCACTTGAATGATTTTATAATGCACTTGTATTATCACTATCATTCGACTTATATCGCCGTACGCAATCGACTGAACGAATTAGGAAATATAGATTAGATTATTGCGATGTCAATGGCGTTTAAACCTTTGAAACATACATTTTTCCGAAAAAAGGGTTTTTTGATATTTGTTTGTTTATAAAACTGTTACAATAAATAATAAGGACTACTAAACTATTTTTTTAATAGTCTTCTACTTCTAAGACACCAGGAAAACACAAAAAAGCAGACCTAAATATGTCAATTAAAAAATAAACGACCAAAAACTGAAGAAGTTTAGGTGGTAACATGGGTTACTACCATGCTTCAAAAGGTTAACGAGAAAAGCAGATTTGCAACTGTTATAAAAATCTTTAATCTGATTAATTCTTGTTTGTAGTTTCTCACTGGATCTAAATGTAAAAAACCAATCATATTAAGTGGCGTCTATAATAGAACAGTAAGCTTTAAATCGTAAGAAATTGACCCGTCATAGTCAATTATTCTCCTCACATTCGATTGTGTAATTAGTCAATTTCTTATACAGCTTAGGGCGTGTTACGGAAATAATAGAATGGGGAACTGCTCGCTGTGGGGCCTCGGTGTGAGGGAAAAGGAAAGAAAAGGAATTAGCCGCGGCGTAGGCAAAACATAAACGAGACTCGAGCAGTGCTTTCAAGAGCTTAGTTTTTACAAAGGTAAAATAAAAATTTTTAGGCAAACGACGCACGCTGAAAAATCAAATACGATACACCGACCATTTCGAGGGATTAAATAAAAAAAGATGTGGGATTGCGGATCATGCTGTTGTATCGAAAATTTGGGAACAGAGAGAAAATGGAAAATAGTTCTCGGATTACGTTGGTGAAAGTGCAACTAACCAGAAAAATAAATTAATCGTGATGTTAAACAGAAGGAGACTTCAATGAGGCTTGACCATTGCTTCTAAAATTATAATCAATCCTAATAATGACGAAATGAAATGTATAATAAATCATAAAGTTTTTGATGATGAATACTACAAATTGAAATGTGATACGCGAAACTTTGTACTACTTAGAACTAAATACCAAATATTCTTTATATTTCTCATAAGACTCATTTTTCGAAATAGTTGGAATTAATGCGCCAAAACAATCTGATTGTTTAATTTGACACTCGTCTGTACATAATATTCATTAAAAGCATAAAATTTTTGTGTTATTCGATTGTACTGCAGAGGCTGTTTCAATTAAATAGACATCAATAGTCATCCATCTAAAAAATATTCTATTTGTACTATAAATGTAATCTTCATGTATCATACATAAGTTGATAATCGGATCTTATTAATCGTTTATTACATTTCATTGTAAATTTGTAAACATTGCATAAATATATAATGTACGTAATTTAAAAATGAAACTGAAAATAATGTTTTTATGATAACAAGAAGATATATATTCTTAATAAAGAATAAATTGTGATGGATGTACAGATTTTCATTAAATAGTATTTTAAGGTAGAACTCATGTAGCAATAAAAAACAATGAGGTACTAATAAAACAATTCGAGATAAATGTTATGTGATTATATATCATTTCCTGTGCTATATAATTCGCGCTGTAGCGATGAATTATTCATGCTATGTAACTGTATTTACGCCCAAGTTATAAGACTGCCTTATTTGTCGTCGCGTAATTAACTTCTCAATCGCTGCTGGGTGCCGTACGCTCCAAACAAGAACATAATTACTTGTCGAGCTTATGAGAATTACTAATTTGATGAACCAGAAGATGCAGTGGCGAGAGTGAGGTTGCAGTTAGGAGAATTTTGGAAGAAACTAACAATAGTTTGGCTTATGTTATAAAAAAATAATTTTATTAGAATCAATATTTTACTTTGAAAGTAACAAGTGAAATAAGATTGTGCGCCAATTGCATAAAAAACAATATAAATCTTAATTTGTAAATAATAAAAAAAGGCTGCTATTCGTAGTTTATTCTTATATTTAAGACCATCTCAAGTACGATCTTAAGATGTCATAAATTAAATTACAGAATCATATTAGCGTCTTAAAACATTGTTTAAGACGATTTTGAAATAAGAACTGATTATAAATACTGACTTATATCTTCAATTAGGTTTACATTTAAATAAATAATTATAATAAAAGGTTTTATAGGGATAAACGTTTTCATTTTAATAGACGAAACAAAGAACTAAAAAAATTAATAAAATTATAACAGACTTGATCCAGAACACTTTAACAGCAATTCCTGAATGCTCTTGTGATAAAACCATTGATACGTGTTTGAAGACTATGTATCTACGCTTGGCCATATGCGAAATCGAATTGTGCTGCATGCATTCATGGTCGTTTATCCAAAATTCATCGCAATTTTCAGAAAATTCACAAGAACCATGCTTGAATTCTCTACGAATTGTCGGAATTGTACGTTCACTCATGTCCTTGTATCGTTTTTTTTCTATTTATAGAACGCCACTTATTGATGCGTTATGATATAATAGGAAGATCCCTAAGTCAACGCTTAATCCATGCGAATATCCGGGAGAAAATTAAATATCGGTTGAAAACTAAAACGTCATAGTCCCGCGACGCTCTAGAGCTATAACAAGATTAATAATGAGTTTCATTTTCATCAAAGGAACTTATACATTGATGAATTATGTGATATAGAACACAATAATAAAAGTACTACGAAATTTTTAATTTTACTATGTAGATGTAATATTATACAATGCACGATGTGAATATTAATTGTATATTACGTTATTCAACATTTGCGTATTTTTCACTAAAATTTAACACTGTCACAATTATTTTTGATGCTATTAGATTCGTGCTTTAGAGAAACTTCTGTTCAAAATTCTAAACGGTATTTTCATCGGCATATCATTATCTCTATTATCTATTTTTATATAATATCTTTAATAATATTCCTACATCTCGCATAAAAGGAGCATTGACAAAGTTGATTGAATCGAGGATATTAAAAACGAAGTACGAAAGCCATTAATCTTCGATAATTCTTTCTCATTGACGTTTGAATGCAAACGAAATCCTACTAATTAAATTGCACGTTGATTTTCAAGATTTTTTTTATCAATCCTCACCCTCACGTTTCATGATCATCTGTGCATGAATTATTTTATTTCCGTTGACGGAAATATTTTCTTTTCTCTTCGCGCATTTGACTGATGTTTTCCCTAGGGCATCGGCAATCGAAAATTTTACGCGAATATCGAGGAGGAAAACCGCTAAAATTTGGTATTGAAATATCGCCAAGGAATTGAGGATAATCAAATTTCTTTAAGCGCCAGACAGTAATAATGTATCTTGAATTTTAAACTACATCCAATATTCTTAAACGACTAAGGGAAATGAATTGCTCATCTTGTCTGGAATACATATATGGAGAGAAGATAATAACATTAGTAATATTTATAAATTGCAGATTGTAGATAAAATGGAGATGTTGACACCGAGTGATTTTGTTCATAATAACGAGATCGTGTCAAAACAAATCATTTGATAAAATCATATTGTGCATAAATGATAATCTGTATTTCATTTCCATTTTATATTAAAGATATCAAATATTAATTAAAGCGCTTAATCCGTCATTGCAGTCATAGATTTTCATATCAGAAGAGAGAAATGGTAAATAATTAATTTCACGCAGTATAAATAAATTAATTGTTTTGCATGTACTTTTCACAGGATGGATATGTAAAATAAAGTACGATATTTTCCTCTTCAGAGTGAATTGATAGCTATGATTTTTAATTAACCGTAAAATGATAGTGTATTGCTGAAAAACATCTGTAAATAAAATGATGATAAATAAACATTTGTGTATGGGCGTGTGCGTTCGTAGATGTCATTTTACCAGCCTAAATATATTATTTAATTTTTTGCATAAATATTTATCCTAAAAAATGTACATAAAAATATTCTAAAGAAGAAAAATTAATCTTATTTACATCGTGCTGTTGTCAATGACGCAATTGTGTAATATTGCTTAAGCAATATTACATTTGACCGAACATCCAAAATTAATATAGCAATTTAGAGTCAAAGATACTGATTACCAAATACATTTATCACAAATGACTCCATAATGTCGAAATGTCACGCCTTCGAAGCCCGAACTGCAACTAATGCCTCGCGACAGTTTATTCTGGAATGACACGACGGGAACAAACGGAACGCTGACACAAGCAGCTCGGTGCTCACAGTAAGAATAGCTCTTCGTCCCGGCGTATTTCCACGACCCATCCCTGCGCTATTCACCAACACTGAGTCCAAGTACGATGTGCTCGGCGAGTTGGAGCATACTCGCCAAGGTGTTCGCGCGAGTTTGCTAAGGCGCCGTGCATCCAAGGCGTGTCTACGTATGCACCGTTGGCACGCCGCAGCCCTAGCTCAGCCACTTCTCAGACACCTTGGAATTAACGCGGTGATTTCGAGTACCCGGGGAATTCTTCGGCCCGGTGTTTTCCACCGCGTCTCCTTTAGTGGTAATAGTCTCACTAAAGGTTTATCGCCCTGTTGTTGCTTGCTCCACTCGTGGATCGACAATTCGGGAATAGCACTCTTCATGCGACTGCCATCACAAGTTCGCACCGTCTGTTTGCAAAAATTTATTAATATGCAGCAATATCTACCAGCAACTCTTACTCAACGATCGTGCGTCGCGCTTTTGCATATTCTTCAACAAATGGCTGGTTTATTTCAGATTCATTTCTGCATAAAATTTAACTAGAAGGTATTTAATATTAAATTATATAGGTGTGTTTATATGCATATATATTTTTTTTTTAAATAAAGCATTGAGATTATATTTATTATCATAATTTGTTTTCATCAGCATTAATTAATGTACAATTTTCTTGTTTTTTTACATGAATGTATATATAATGAACGTATAAAATGTTATACATAAATATATATTAAATAAATATTAAGAAACATTCTATATATAAGTTTATTGATCCAATTTCTTTCACATATTTATATTACGTATGCAATATGAATGCAAATTTATTGGGAGTTTATTCTAGTCAGCTAAAATGTTGTAGTGGTATATCGCACGACGTTGTATAATGTTCATGAAATATTATCACGATGCCATCAACTTCACCAACACTACACATATAGTACATTCACATGCATGTCCAAAAGTGCACGAGAGTATGAATTGAAAATGGCCAGTAACAGAAACCACAGACTATTAAGCGAAGCCATGTATAAGGGTAATTATTTCAGTGAGCTATGCAAGGATGTAAAATTTGTGAAAAAGAAGATTTTACAGAGTAAGAGAGAGGAAGACACACACCAAGAAAAATGACAACAGATTTTCGGTGCTTGTAAAACGCATTTGCTATGAATAACGCAAAACTACGGAAATAGCCTTTCCGCGTCCGTAAAATCCACATGGATGTCAAGTTGTTACAATTGCAGGTATCGTAAATAGTATATACATCCAGTACATCGATAGAGCGATCCGCGTCATGTTATAATTAACAATAAACTTATTAAGTTTTTCGATACTGTGATCGCCTCGAACCGTAATGCTGTCATTTATACACATTATCGTACGTCGATCAACAAGTCATATTTCATGAATCCGCATTATTATTGCATAATATTATTACACGATTTATATGCAAATTAGACGAATTCCGGTGCAATTCGTGCTACATGCTAAACTCATGGCAGAGTAACTGCAAACACGTTAATCCTACGTATCCACATATACACACGTATGAAATATAATTTCCTACATTTACATTGCGCATACCCCGCTCGCGACTTCCGTATTAAATTCAGGAGACGTATGTAGGAAATTTTCTCCCGCCGTTTTCATAGGTTAACGTAGGCGAAATGTTAATTGGAACTCCATAAAATTACGCGGGAATGCACTACGTGTGGACGATACTGCCTTATGTAAAATTAATGTGGCGCAATTCATTTTTAACGTTTAATTGTCTATACAGGCAGCCAGCGATATGCATAACGAAAAAACAATTTAATATTTGTTTTATTCTTACGTCTTTATTCTTGATTGCATGGAAAGAATAATTTTGTTGCAAGATTTCGCGGGACATAAATTTGAAAATAATTTTGTTGGAAATTCAAACTGGTTGCTAGAATAGAAAAATTTTTACAGCGTTGCTCATCATTTTTTTAATTTCCAACATAATTATTTTAATTATCCAACAAAATTACTTTTAGATCCCTTTCCAGCAAAATTGTTCTTTCTACATGAAAAATTATAGTTACCCAATTTGCGTTATGTCCACCTTTAATAATTTCTTTTATGCTTAAAAATGAAATATACTAAATTATATTTTATTGTAATTTTTGTAATTTAAGATAAATTAGTAATTGCCTTGAACTGACTTGCATCCTTCTCTATCAATGCAATTCATAGTGCTTGCAAGAAGCGCTGGTGGTTTGTTTTGCGCAAGCACAAAGACTCAAATCCCATGACATATGCAGTGTGGAAGAAAGGGATGTAGTGTGGTGAGTACCGAGGCACGTTAACGTCAACCTATGTACGTAAAGGACATAATCTCCAAGATTTTTATACGTCAGCCTGTGGCTCTTTATACAACCATGTGTGGTAGTATACTTTTAACTTGAATATCCGACGGTGTCATCGCTTTAAAATGAGCTTACGAAGAGACACATCGCTTAGCGAACAGGCAGAACGAGGTCTCGGTAAACGGGATCGAGCGTGGTATCGAAGATTACGACGATGAGGCTGACGATAATGAGTCGGATATTGGATAGGCTTCAATAACGTTGCAATCATCCGACGCGTTCTCCAGGATCGTTCAGGGCACGCGCCATCGTTCTTCTCCTAGTAGAACGCAAACAGCTACGGTGTCCAATTTGATGCGCAAGTAACGCGTTAATGCACGGAAGTTACCTGTGTAAAGTGGAAAGTGATGGAATTACGTGCGATATATTGGGAATGGTAATACGAACGGTAATGGAAGTAAATCTAATTTACACGGTGAGTTGTACACCAGACGTTTTCAATGAACTAATTTTGTGTGAAATATATTATGTGTAATAATATTGTGCACTGTCAACTTTTTTATCGAGTTTTGGATTTAGATTATAATATTTCAGTATTAATATCATTGATCGAAGTAAAGAATCCAGATGCATAGATATACCGTTTAATTTAAAGTACAAACATAACGAGAAAAAAGTTTTTAAGTAAATATCGTTAAATTTAAATTAAAAAGCTTTATATACACTTTTGTTTTATTTTATGCAATACGTTAATGATAATTTTTATCCGATATATGTATACTAAAGTATAATAAATATTTATCTCTACATTCTCTAAATTTTTGAAAGTGAAATCACACTTAAAACATGGAGAAGTACTCCAATCAGTAAAAATACTGCCATTTGGAATGGAGTGATATTTTACTTTTCATAAATTAAGATGAATATTTAATTCAAACATAGAATATTAGTGAGTGTATTTGCTTAAAGTACATAAAACATCAATCAAATTGACTAATATGAGAAACCAGGATAATCTAAAAAGATATTTAAACTTAGTAGGTATATGTAAATTCTTGTTAGCATTTTATCTCTGGAAGAAGTATTTCCGTATAATATCGATTCAACAAAATTCAGCGTCGACACGACAACAAAATGATTCGTTTATTAAACTTCTTGCTTGATACATGTTTCTAATTGTTACACTGACGTAGAACAGATTTACTCCTTATTACGAATGAAAATATTTATATATTCATTTTATGACACAAAGTGGAAGAATTTATTCCATATAAATGAAAAGTCACTTCAACTTGAGCGATTCAGTAATCACTTCATTTTTCAAATAAAAAGAATGTCACTCCAACATATTTAGAGAGTCTATATATAGGTAACGCAATCAATCTTATATATATTTTCTAATAATATTTTTACACTAGTTCTCAAAAAGAAAGTCATAACAATATCATAAGGACATCATCATGACCTCATTTGTCACGTATAAGTTCATTTTTAAGTATTAAATAATGTCATGATGACGTCCTATGACATTATTATAACTTAATTATAACTGTGTGTTCTACCTGGATTACTCCTTAAGTGATTCTTTTTTGTTCGTTAATTATTAGAAAATTTAAAAAATTTCGATTACGTTATTCCATCGTTTTATCAGCCAGGACTAGGGATGACCAAATAGACGCTGACCGCATCTTTCCTCCGGATTGACCCACTTTGAAACAGTACCACCAATTCCCCTGCTTCGTCGTTATCGCTACCACGAAGAGGGATTTGTTTGTCGGCCGATAACTTTTACAGACGAGACTCCATTTGGACCGCAACTAACTTTCCAATCGGTGTTTACCTTGATACGTGCACCCGTTCCCCCTTAGTATCCGATGAGTTCGCCACATCAGCCAACTTTCGAATTTCCTGTGGACGCAGGAAGTTCTTCGCAATTTTGAAGTTGTCGCTGACAATTGAGAGAACGATTTCTATGTTGGGTAAGTCGCGGGAACACGCCGGTGTCCGACCTAGCGCAAACTACGCGGGATGAATCGAGAATATAAAGTGAGTCCAAGAATGGATAATAGAAATGGCACAGCGTAAGAGAAATGTGAAAGAACCCTCTGCACTGTTTTATATGCTGCTTTTATTAAATAATAATATGTGCTGCTCAATTTATGATATTACCATACACAATTAAAATAACTTCCATCTATAATTTTGTATATGTTTTGTAATTTTATTTATGCACGTTAGTTAATCTTCAAAGTCCCACAGTAATTGATTCACAAAGAATTTAATGTGATATTAAAATGATTTCGATTTCATGTTTAGTAGAAAAATATTCCTTGACATAAATTATTTATATATACGATACAAGATATGTGTGCAATATCGATCAATGCTGAGTAATTAATGGAAGGCGTTATGCATTCATACCTGTGTTTATATATTGATATTCACTTACTAGAAAGAATATCTAAATTCAGTGAAAATATTGAAGTAACCTCTTGATTTTATTTCTTCCTCTTGATCCATCAATTAACTAAATAAAGATTATAATCAAGATTATATGAATAATAAGTATTTGCATCTAATGCATCTCTCTATCATGATTATATAATTTACACGAATTAAAGTGTACAATTAATTTATAAACATTGCTTTTATTGGTTAATTATCCGTTAATTCTAGTTACTCTGCAACTTTCTGTCCAAACAACAGGTTTTAGCAAAATTTCCAGTTAATTAAAACTTCGGACTACATAATGGACTGTCAATTAAAGCGTGACGTTAATCCATTCGTGGTTGCGTGTTTTTTAGTTAGCAACCAGCGAGAGTTTTCCTTCGCAAAACAGAAAAGCCTCAGAAACATAAATTACTTCACAAATGTGTACTTGTAACTATTACTACTCTGTCTGTATGCCAGTCATCAAGGATTAATTACTGTAAACTTATAATTATGAACGTGTTGACTTATGGCAAGATAAACAGCCAGCGAATCGCTGAAACAGTCTCAGTTTAACTGTTAATCCGTAATTGCTTGATATGTATCTGAATATACGTAAGATAAAAATTGCCAGTGTTGCATATTAACACAATTAAATTCCTACAATTTTTTTTAAACAGGACGTACAGTAGTCTCGCTTTAAGTTTGCTCAATCTGCACGAATTGAAACCTCTCTCCTGTCCGTGGCAGCGTTAATCCATTCACTGGCTGCTATACGCGAGCGAGAAACGACACGCAGGCTCAATATTGCAAAACGCCGGTGGATAACGCTCGAAGCGATATTGACCGGTTCTCCAGCGGTGATACGTGGCGAAACGACTGTTCGGCAGCGACCGGAATGAAAATTTCAGAAGCGGATGCGCACAACGACACAATAGAGATCAAGGTACGAAGAAGAAAAAGGAAGAGAGGACGATTCGCTGGTGTGCGTGCTCTCGTGCCAGCGATACCTACCAAAAAGAGACGGAAAGGGCATTGGAAAATAAAAGCAAAATGAGCCAGACCGGAAGCGAGATCGACGAAGAGAAGCAGCTAGCCGTGCACCATTCGCGAAATCCGCCGCAAACGCCTGTCATTTCTCGTATCGAACGTTGCCTTACTCCATACAAAATAACGTCACTAACAATTTCTAGATTAGAATAGTTAATAGAATAGTTAATGGAAATTATTAATAAAAGTGTATAATTTATAACAAAATTTAAGTCATCTTCTAATATATCTCTAACTAGATTCATACATTTACAACTAGAATCGATTCCTCTGATTTCTCATTATGTCCGCTGCATGAAGATCACGTGTTTATTACTTTTCTAAATTTGGGACATGCGAATGTCTACTTGTTCAAATAAATAAAAAGACAATAAATTTTAAGCAACATTTTTTAAACATTTCTTACGTCACGGATTAAAAATCAATAATATCTTTAAATACTGATTTGAACGCTGATATCCTGAAATGCTGTAAAATAATAAATATTAAATTTGTTCGTATCGGTAATTTCACACGAGCTGTTATTCTTCGTTTTTCGTAAGTGTAAACAAACTGTCTTCATGTTATCCGTGTCGGGAAATTCGCGTTGCATCGAATAGAGCGCGAGACGACCTGCCTTGACGAGGCTTGCTTGGTTGTAGTTTAATGAATAATAAGCGAGTGCGAGATACACAGGCTGTCGAGAGATCCTATCGGAGCCACTGTCAACATCCAACTAATATCACGTACAACGTGACGGGTTAATTGGAACGGACTTTGGGCTCTAAGGAGTATTTTGTGGGACCTAAATCGCGTTCTCGTAGTAGCCAATGACTTCCGGCATCGCGTCTCTTTAGTAGCGACTCGCAGCTTCCGTTTTTCCTTCCGCTTTGAGGGTCGCATGGTAACCGACGACCTAAAAGAAGAAAGAACGCATCACATGACTTGAGGGAATAGAACGGTGGCATTTAGATTTTGTTTTCGTCGTGTGATTTATGCTGCTCGCGTGCAACTTCTTACGCGCGGTATATCGGTTTTCCTCCCATTGCGACGATACATCATCGCTATGCGTTGAACATAAGTAGACATTTGGCGAAAAGCGAGATCTTGTTTATCCGAGACGGTCATTGTTATTTCAACGTGCAGATATCGATCGTACATTGCGATGCATGATATCGCATTTGTTATTCACGATATCCCTGCATCTTTAATAAATTGTACAACTTTGAATAGTTACGTGGCAAAGTTACGTAAATAAAGTGATATGTTAAATAAGTAATCTTCTGTAAAAGTTGATATTAAAGTAGAAAAATTATTAAAGCCGATAGAATTAAGTTAATTAATCGAGAAAGATACAACGTGAACATAAATGGATATACCTAGCTTGTTATCAATTGAATTGACCATGTTCTGATCATAGATAGTAAATAGGAGTCTAGTAAATTGGCAGACGATTCCCAAATTGATAGATTATGATTAATCGCGTATTGATCCGAAACTAATTAGCAACGAATTTTTCAAGGCATTCGTCGCGTCAACGCGCTGAACGCGAAGTAAAGCAAGGAGGAAAGCGTTATTGAAAATGATAAACGATGTTTGCCACGAGGAGGGTGGTTTTTGTCGGCCGCCAGATCCAAAACATATGGAGAATCGTTATAACCACGTGGACTATAAATGCGGCTGATACAATCATTGTCTTGTTCCACTTGATGGTCGAAATGTACCTATAACATAAATTTTCTTAAGATCGCAAATGATTATTATAACCTTTAGAAACTCCATATTATTAATTATAATTACATCCTGTTGCGTAATATATTTCTCACGCGTGTTTATCAATTTTTGTCGGAATAATTTGGCGCATAAGTACGTACTCGCATTGCCATTCTTTATAAAAATTTAATACATGCGGAGAGATGTGTCGCCAGAGTAAATTAACAAATACATTTTATGTCTCTCTTGTCGCAGATATGTATCAGAGTGCTGCAAGAAAGTAGGAATCCGTGTTTTAGTGGACGCGCTTTACAGATACGACTATTCTTCCGAGATTAAGTACTAATAAAAACGAAGATGAGACGGTGAGCTGGTGTAATAATCAAGCGAGATTAAAACTTTTATATCCCGCGGCGAATAATTATAAAAGATGAAATGCGCTTTTGTACGCGAAGATTACCGAGCGATAGAAACGTTTATTTGTTTAATCCACTTTAAGACACCAGTTTACCTAAATTCTACTTTCTTCTTTAACAAAGTTACTAGTGTTCGGTGTTACTACTAGTGTTACTACTAGAACGAAGCAATTGCGTAACTCCGACACATGCTTCGCAAGCGTAAAATTTTCTTCGTGGCTGGTTTACAAACGTTGCGAATAAATGCTCGCGAGGTATACCGTACGAACTCTTTTGCAGTGCTAATAGCTTTAACGCAATCTATGTAAATCATAATATAAACTGTTACGTTTTATTGCGCGTCGTAACTTTTCTCATCATAGATACCTGAAGAAATGTAATTTATTACGCACGATCGTAAATGTTAACGCGCAGTTTTTCTTCATAGGTTTTTGATATCAGCGTCGGTATAGAATAAATGGTACCTACATTAGGTCGTGTTTTATTACGCGCGTAATGCAAATTATGTAATAACGTTATGTAATAAATTATTACTTATTAATTCTGTAATTTCGAGATAATATATAAAAGTAAGAACAGAAATAAGGCTTACTAAATTTGAAATAATTTAACAAAATTGTAATTTAACACTACTGCTTATTAATATCTTTACATATATTGTAATATTTTGTTTGATTGTAATGCAATGTGATAATATTTTGTTTAATACAGCAATCTAGGAAATTTAATACATACGGAGATTTTATTTAGAGGAAAGAGGGGAAAGCAAATTAGAATTGAGGTTTTTGAATTTGGGGGAGGTAATCGAATGATATGGATTATTGAATTTGTTTTGTTTTATATTATTATTTTTAATTAATTACTAGCAGGTAAAAAAAGATCACACATATTTAATTTACTAATTTACTTCATTTTTCTCTTAAAATTGTAAACTAATTCTTCAAACTGAAAAAATTTAAGTTGATAACACTAGCCATTTGGATTCTCAGAAAGTTTTTCTATAACTTTCATCTCCACTTCTTTTTTCCTTTTCAAAACTAATTTCTTGTGAATACTCATTAAGTATGGTCTCCGTTTAAGCAGTTTTAATTATTATTCTTGTTCTTTAAGATTTAGAAGGGCTTCTCCCGGTCCACCCTTAGCTACATCCACGATATATCATGTTTAAAAGTTTATATCTATTTATAATAAAATTGGTTTTTGACAAAGAAAATTATTCTGCCTTTAATTTTCCGCGCACATACAATTTCTAATTTCGTGAAAATATTGGAAAAGAACCATCTGATCATTAAGTAAGTACCAATCGTGCACTGCCAAGTGATTGGACGCCTGGCAAAAATAGAAAACGACGAGATCTGTTCCTTATCGATCGGCCAGGTACACCGGCTAATGGCGAGAAAGTGGAAATCGTTGAATGCCTTTACCGCCTCCCGGGCTCTTCGGACTTAATTTCGTAATGCAGACTGGTGCGCGCAACACCGGTATATAAGAATCAGGAATAGCGTGGAAACAGCGGGAGGATGAAGCAACGCGGTAACGAGATGCTGTCGCGCCGCGAGAATATTTCATCGGATCGTTGTTCCTCGCCGAACGTATCTCGGCTTGCTACGTGCTTAACGACCGTGCGTCAAAGAGCCTCCATCACGAAGTACATCGCTAAGTATATACGGGAACTATATATCGTGCTTCGCACGAAACTTAGTAGTTCGACAACCAGAGGAAATGTTCGCTCGCGCAATCGCGACGTTGCGCATAAAATCGAATTTATACGGTTCGCCCTTGATGGATCATTGTAAGACTAATGATTCGCTTAAATCTTTCACCGAGATATTGCAGTTTTAAAGGATGGAAAAGATAATTTTGTGAAGAATGAGAAATTTATCATTTTCTTTTTAATGTCAAGTGCCATTGAATGCAATTCACAATCAGTTAGATCAAACGAGAGTTTCTCCCACTTGGCAATAATAGTTTTGCATCGGCGGAATTGTAAGAGCATCTGGAAGGTGGTGGTATCTAATTCTGGGCGAGATGCTGGCTCGTGCAATCAACCGCGCTGTCTTAAATAATGTAGCCGGATGCGTATTTCCTCGGGTAATACGATTAAGAAGTTTACGCGCCATTCTTGCGGGGACTTCTGGCGTTTCGCTGTAACATTACTTTTTAACTTTTTCCCGCGTAATTACTCTCTCGCTCCGCGGATGAAATTTTAATGCCGGCCGCGGATCTCGAGATTGGAAGTGACGGGCGAGAATGCAGCGCGCGTACTTGAGTTTTGCGTCGATAAATAAAGCTGGCGCCGCGCGATCCGCGTAAATAAAATTACAATCCGTTATTGTGGCGCGTTGAGTCGTTAAGAACCGTGATGTTGTAATCATACCCACGTATTGCGAATGCAAACTGATCGCGTGAGCGGAATCTATCTCTTGAAAAATTACTCTTGGATCATACAATTTGCTTACATGAGTAAAAGCAAGTTTCTTTGCACTTGCTTATCGAAGTAAATGTCCTACATTGTGAGAATTTGTATCAGATGTGAACGATAACTTTTCAATCTTGGGATGTTATTATAAAACTGTAAACTATATTAAATAAGTCTTCTTCTTAAAAAGAAAAATTTGAACATAAACAAATTATTAGCTGAAGGAATAAAATAGCATAATTGTTTCATTAATAAAACGTTTAAGACGAATAGAATTTGTTTAAACAAATATAGTAAAATTAATTAACTAAAACATTGTGTATAATTAATATTATTAATTAATTAATTGAGATTCTTCCCAATTATAATAACTAATATACTGCGTTAATAACATTTATTTTGCATTGTTTAATACCAAAATTACGTTTCTTACTCACTAAATGAATTAAATGAATTATTATAAAATAAAAAAGTGCTAAAAAACCAAATATTTCATATAGAGAACATAATTATTAAAAAAATTTCAGAATCTCTCTCTTATCTCTTATACAAGAAATATCAATCTAAAAGCGGAATAACTCTCGGTAGCGTTATAACTTAAATATTAAAAAGATCAAACCGGTTTTATTCATCAGAGGAGCTTCTCTATTGTAGTGCAGATAAGAGTAAAATTAACCAGATAAAATCTCATTCGGTGCTGAAAGGAATGAAAGTCAAGACACATAACCGAAGGTATACGTGCTTTGATATTCGCCGAAGTTACCACAGTTTCTTCGATGTAGTTCGAGTTAGAGTGGCTGGGAAGAAAAGGAGGAAAACGACGAAAGCTACGAAAGCCGTCAAGGGGAGCTTTAGTTTCCCCAAGCTTACGGTTGCCTTTCATTCCTTCTCGTAGGTCGTCGATCGCGCCGCGCAGTGTTGAGCTGATACCGGACATAGTCCCGTTGTTCCAGCAGGACGCTTTCGGCGGTGTTATTTTTCACATGGTCCCGGGGAAAAAGTTTGATCGTTCCAACCGGTCAAATAAATTGTCTGCGGAAATGCTCACGGCCATCGTCCAAGCTTCTTCCACCAACCCCGCAGTAGACACCACCCTTCCGTTTTTTTTTCTCCTTTTCCTAAAAGCTCTTCGCCACAGTTATGAGAACAAATTAATACAGGCGTCACTTCTAACAGACTCGAAGGCCTGTTAAAGGTTTCCGATAACGACGATGACGCGATACCGCATCCATGGAAACGCTTCCCAATAGGAGAAGCAGCAAGGAAGTTTCTCTTCCTTCGTCGGTTTCTCCGTCGCGACTTTGCGCGAGTTGTCGATCGTGAGTTTTTACACGCGGAAGTTCGCGCCCGACTAAGTGATAGCAGCCCTAATAACGTTTTTAACGTCGCCCAAAGTTGCGAAGTTGAACGTGGAAGCATCATGCGGCCCCCGCTCAATACAACACCCTCTCGGAAACTATTAATCCCATAATGTCGGAATTTTATTTCTTTAGATACGGAGAGCCAAGTTGTAAATCAATTCCCGATTGTTAAGGGAATTAAAGAATAAATTACGAGAAACGAATAGAGTTGGCAAACTTTCTGACGCTTGTCTGGTTTTCTCGAACAATAAACCCTTTTTGCACGCCTAATACGAAGTTAAACATAATTACGAAGTTTAAAGAGAAGCAAATTCTAAATAAACAGAAGATAACATTCCAAAGATATTGGAATAAAGAGATGAGAAGCGGCGACGTGTAACGGTCTTAAAACCAACGATCGTTACAGGATTTTACATTTTTGTGCCTCGCGAACACGTTGCGTCGTGCATTAATCGTGAAATGAAACGGGTGGAAAGCGTCGACGTGACCATAAGCCCAAGTCCATGGAAAAAAATGTAAAATTCCGTCGACGCGGCGAATGTCACGGCACAGAGTATCGCCGTCAACGTCGACGTTGCGCACACGTGGAAACGGGCCACGACGAATATTTGAATAAATAAATATTAAATAGTCCAAGGGGTGTAGGGGAGCGGAGGGTGCTACAGAGGGTTGAGAGACGTCTATCGATCCTCACAATTTGTCGCGGTGAAAGTACGCGTAGTGTCGTCAGGACGCAAAAATGAAGTATAAAAAAACGTGAAGTACTTTTGTAAAGAACTGAAAGTATTTTCGTTGGATAAATACACGAAATGTCTAATTAATCGAGCACTACTATAAATAGAAAAATTGGGATCACTTTGATATTAATAATGCATAATCAGGAATAAATTAATAATGATTACACATGTTCCGTATATTTGTTGTAAACTGCGACAAATAAGCTACCAAGCCCAAAGTTTTAATCATCATATTCAGTATACTTTTACTTCCTTGGTGTTTTTTTTCCTTTTTGTTATCGTAAACTTTAACGTTTGTCTTCAAGCAGATCACGGGCACACTCGTATTTCGAATTTAAATTGGAACAGCTGCTATTTCACTTCCAGTGCATTAACTGTGCGCTGTTCGGAGACGAGTTGACGGCAAAGCTTTTACGCTGGATATTTTGCATGATTTTACGTGTCGGCGGATTCCCCATGTAATAACCGCAAGCCCGCGCAAATTTTAATTACACATTCACAGCAGGATAAACTACTCTCCTTTAAAAAAAAAGCCGTGAAGAAAATAAATAAATCGTGGGTGAACAGATTCTTGCTTTAGCTCATAATATTTGCAGCAAAGAGATATATGTATATCGAGTCAAATGTTACGTATATAAGACTAATGCATTGATTGTTCGTGTAACTAATTATATGTCAATGTTTATAATGTTTGACATTTTGTATCTTACTGAATTACTTTCCAGTCATTCGATAGAATTGAGAAATATTACTATTTGTATTTACTGCTGCTAATTAACGAAAATATGCAATAAAACAGGAAACGTAATTACATTATATAATTACTAACGTGCAAGCTATATAACATACAGCATAAGTAAATTAAATTTTTTTAACTCAAAGTAAAACCAAAATTAGATCTGTTGCGTAAACGACAACATATTTATTAGTGGAAAACCGTTGCATCAACCTTAAACATTGTAACGGTCAATGTTTTTCGCTAGAACTGCCAAAGGTAATTCTTTATCCATCCTTATTTTCGGTTAGAGAATAGTTTTATTTTGTGATATTATTTATCTTATTAAAATTATTTATATTATATTTATATATTTTTTATATTTTGTATATCTAATATAAAAAGGATAAAAATAAAAATTATTAATGGAGCCATAATGGCACTATCAGCCGTTCTAGTGTTGAATTGATTTACCTCTATTTTAACTGAAAAATGTTTCTTTACTTTTTTCTTTTTGTTACACAAATATGTTTCAAGAAAAAACGTTAATTATTTAAAATGCGATATTGTTTCAATTGTGTAATTTTTATGTAACTTTATATTATTACAGAATGCTTGTATTCTTACAGTTTAAATAGTGCTTCTAACAAAATGATTGATAGTATTACAATGCAAAAACGCAACCAATACAGACATATGTAACCTGTTCTGGTTTTCTTCGACATTATCGAATTCGCATTACAGCGTTTGCGAAAAACGCGTTAGAGGTATTACCGGATCTGCGGTAAAAGCACGATAGGATATCGATTCTAACTCCGAGTGACTCGGCCGTTGCATCCAGTATTGATCACTCAGGAATAAACATAGTATGCGCGTCTGCACTGGAAAATAGCATATTCATAAGTACGGCACTACACAACCGGTGTCTTTGAGCATATAGAGATGGAAAAATATGCTAGGCAAAAAATATATATGGAGTATATAATTGCCGACAATAACTCTCTGTCATGCATATATATATTACAATTTTATAATATGTATTCAGATGTAAAAATGCGGATGTAGAAAAAAATATTCTTCGCATCACAAATAGGAACACATGAATAAATCAATATGATGTAGAAAAGTAAAATAAAATATTTTTAATATTTGCGAAATAAATATTCAACTAAAAAATATTTTATTCCCTTTCCAGTCAAACATTAAAGTTTCAAAATTATTAACGTAAAATAAATTATTATTTACAACAATATGCAACTAAAATTTCTGGACAAGACCCAACTAAGATACTGGAACGTCAGGAATTGAAATATGCGTAATCAAGAGAAGAAGTACTTTGCGCACGTTCTCACGAATTGTCGATATTCGTTAAAGATATATAGGCATTCTTACTTTCCGGATGCAGCGTCGGCAGAGAGAGAGAGAGAAAGAGAGAGAGAGAGAGCTTGCGGTTCATTAAAAGTTCCAGGGCGATGCGAAAAATTCTCATCTATTAAAATTTCACTGGCGTTTCTAAGCGGGCCGGTAGCTAAAGAGACAGTTTGTGGAAGCCAGCCATCCCGCCCCGGTGCGGCGTTGCACAGTGCAGTGTCGTTCGTTTATCGCCGGCCGGCTTTTTCTTTAAATACGACTATTTACCGCGAGCTTCGCGGTTTCACGCTACGCGCTGGAACCAATTTCTCCTTTCGGTCGTTGGACCCTGTCCAAGAACTGTACCCGGCGCTTTTTGAGCGGTCGTCGGTCGCGCCACGGCACAAAAAGGAGGCTGCCAGAGTGAGAGCTCGATGAAATACCCGCGTTACGTGCTTACCGTAAGGTCGACGGTCGGATAAAGGATGCCACAGGTTGGAAATTGCAAGAACTTTTTTTATTTCCTCGCGCGGCACGTGCGATAAATGACACTGCCGCAGGCGCCAGCGCAGTTGCGGCAATGGGAAAAGAATTGCATGGAGAACTGGAAGAATCCACAGCGGAAGATTAGCTACGTTACTCTCCTCTTTGTTAGACGGAGTGAAGTGACTACGATCGCGCGAAAGGAGTGACTTATTTCTTCATTTGATATACGAGATACTCTCCAAAAATTGTTCAAAGTAAAATCTTTACGAGCGACGTATATTTCTACATTGATACTTTCGATGCAAACAAATGTACATACGTGAGACATGACACGATAAATATATCTTTCGTACAAAAATCAATTTTATTTTAAAAAGATCCATCAGCGTACTGTTTATTCGGCATGCATTCATATATTGGGGTACAAATAGCTGTATAGGTACGCAACGTAGTATATTCCGTGATGTACACGTTGTATATAGCGCGTGATACGAGCCGACTACCGGCGGAAGAAGGCATCGACCTACAGCTTTTATGAAGATAACATCTCTGCTTATGAAACATAGCTTATCTACCACCCCGCCATAGATCTTTCAGCGGGTACGGAAGCCCTCCTTGCCGCCTGTATAACTAACCACCAGCCGGGCCAGAGACCGCCTTCCATAATCCATTATAGTTTCTAAAACGGCTCGCAACCACCGGGAAAGCGCGCACCTTGGCAAGAAGCTGTTTACGAGACCGCGACGCGACCAGCGAAAATTCGCGAACACGTGTGTTCTGTGCAACCCACGCGTATCTTTGTCGGGGATGTGTACTGATGATTTACTCACATGCGAAAAGCACTGCTAGTTCTCGATGTTTTTCAGCGTCGATGTTCATTGAATCGTGGACCGTATACGCCGAGCGTCTGCGATGAATAATTGGATTGTTTTGTCCTTTTCTGTCTTTACTTTGTGACATCATATATCTTAAAGCATGCCAAGATAAAGAATAAATATCAGAATATTTCTTATCACTATTTTATCAAGTAAATGAACTTTTTTAAATTCAGATCATGTTATATTAATTTCAATGTACGAATTGAAATTATATTATCAGCTTAAATAATAAATTCAACGAAGTATTAAACAAAAACATTGCATTAATATTTATAATCGAAGAATTTTCGCATTGCACATACATGAAAAATACTTTCAGGAAGAATTTTTGTAGAATTGTTTGAAGTCTCTGGGATATATTGATCCCCTATGGAGGAATTAAAAAAGAAATTCTTAGCAGTAACATACTTTAGAACTTCCGTAAAGTATCGATAGCGCTAAAGTCTTGACACATCTTGAAAGTCTTCAAACTTTATGAAGGTCTAAGAATTTATAGCTACATGGGCACAGTAGCGTGCATTCAGGGATCTCGCGTGAACAAAAGGGCTTCAAAATCAATAATTTTGAAACTATTGGAAATATTGAAAGGTAAAAGAACGGTATAAAAACAAATTAAAAAGAGGCTAAAAAAGTCTTGAAGCTTTCTACAATTGTTACTCTTAAACTCCAATAAAACAACTTCTTATTCAGAATCTAATATTTTCAATGATACACAGAGAAAAAGATACTTAAAAATTTATTTGTAAGAAATATATTTATTTCACTGAAATAAATCTTTATTTAAATACGATGAAATAATATTTTATTCTCAGCACATAAGCTATTTTATGTTTTTACAATTAATGAGATATATTTCACAGAAATATATTTCGTCATCATAATTAAACTTTTTCATAACTAATAAATATCAAAGAAAACTTCGTAAGTAACATTTGCTTCGCAATACTTTGACATTTTTCTCTCAGTGCAATATATTAAAATGGATATTTTTCCTAAAGTATAATAGTTTCCTCATTTATTTCTAAATTACAAATTTTTTTAATTGCTTTTATATACCTACATTTACAGCTATTTTTTTGTTAATTTTATAAGAATTAAAATTTTATTTAAATATTGTTACGTCTGTTGGATTCGTTCATCGCGAGCTCTCGCGGATACTTGCGTACGCGGGAGATTCTCACGAGTAATAAACAAAATAGCGTGCATTCAGGGATCTCGCGATTTTTAAACTCCGTTTAAAAAAAATTTAACTTGAATTTATTGTATACGTTACAATATTCGGGAGAGATAGAGGAACATTCGCTGTCAGAAACGATTCACAAATATCGCTGGGAAATCGCTATTATTTAAAGGATGATGAGTTGGAACTGTTGACATGAATCGATCTTTATTTTATTCCTAATTCGAGGGATAACGACGAGATCTCCACTCGGTCGTAATAATATTAATTTAGATAATATTAAATAATATTAAAAATAATAGTAAAATATTTTTTTCTGTTAATTCTCTAACATTTAATAATACTGACTCACATACATTAAAACATTTTAGTTATTTATATTCCAGAAAATATATAATTCATTAATTTTAATATTTTTACTCATTATTTTAACCATATTTTTATGCAGGAGACTATGATATGGAATAAAACTTGATTAAGTTTCAAATCCGTCTTTATAATCATATTTAAATATTATTTGCATTCGACATTTAATTATCATTTCATTAAAAAAGAAGATATCTTGAATTAAAAATAAAGTAAATAAAATTTTTTAATTTGTATTTATTTTAATTGTAATAAATTTATATTTAAAGTAATTAGTGATTTTTCAAATATTTAACAAGCTAGATTAAGAATTTTGAGAACCGCTGCTTTATGATTCAAGACCCTATTTCCAATTTTTTGAAGTAACCTTCGCATACATTACAACTCAGTATAACGCGTACGTAAGCATCGCTTCAACATTAAATGGTCATTTCTTTCTCTTTTCGCAACGCTACACCCATCAAACCGCATTCCTCGAGAAAGTTGCAGCGCGCATCGCATACATCCAAGCAGTAGTACATCAGGATTATCTGCGAGCACGTTAATGAAAAGACGTCCGTCCGTTCACAAATGCACACGCTGTGATGAGGCCGGCAGGAAGAATGACGTTTTAAGAGGCACAGAGAAACGCGCGTTGACTTCCGATGATTAATGTGACGTTATATTGTCCGTTACATATGCCTAAACCACGGATATGCCAGTACTGCGTTTTACACGACGTAAAGAATAAACTTAAATGAGTAAGTGACGAGCAAGCAGATACATCTGGCATAAATACCTGTCAGATGTATTTTATATGGATGTTGCTTCGTAGATAAATGCGAGAATAATAGAAAGTATATTTATATCTTTATATATTTTTAGCCAGTTAACATTGACGAATAAAACCCTCGAGTTTTTTTATCCGCAATGGATTAATAATCGTTTAGTAGAGACAACTTAATTATTATAATATTTGAGAATCTATTATTATATGTAACATAGAAAGAGAGAATAGAAAGAAAAGAGAGAGAAAAAACTGAGAAATATATTAATTTCGATCAAATAAAAAATAGACACATAATTAAAAAGGTGTATAAGCTTTCATTGATTTTCCGCTGAGATATGAAGTAGTCTTTCATTTGATGAAAAATGTTCATGACAGCTCCGTACGTGTTAATCTCCTCTTCATCATATTCTTCCTAGGCTTGCAACGGAATTAAACGTGAAACGACTACGAAGATACCATAATGAAGACTGCGAGAGCCCTGCCATCGTATCGCCGGCGATTACATGAGCGCGTATTTTCTCTCGCTACGAGTTTGCCGAATGTTTCGCATATACGATGCCATCGCGCATCACTTCATCCCGGTTTTCCACGGATCGCAAGACGGGACGTGATAAATGCTCCGACACTGACATCAGAAAAATATACTCTCGTTTCTTCAACGCTCGGTGCCTCGAGAGCCTCTTATCTTATCTCTCGACTTGAGACCAACTCTTTGAGAAATGGTTTGTTTAAAAAAAAGCAGTCGTGACCGGATAATCGGATTTCTATATCGACTGTTTACTGTTTTGCTATAACAATTTCAACGCTGATCATACGTTAAACGCGTTCGTTACAAACAAGACTAATATGCAACAAGCGCGAACATAGGGTAAATAAATATGTCTCGATAGTAGGTTTTTAATTGCAATTATTTATACAAATACATTAGTAAGTACAGAGAATGAAAACGATTGCAGATTTACGTAACGTTAATGTGAGTACAATCATTGTAGTCTATTCGCCTTATAAGTCACTGATCGCTTTGTCATAAATAGAGTGCAAAAGTTATGAAACTTTACGACATTTTCCAAGTTGAAACTTATTATGGTAGTTATTTTTGAGTCCATCATTCGTTAAACCAAACAGAAACTTTTCTATTTTTTTTATTAACTTCGTCACGCAAGAGAAAGAGACAATTAATTCAAAATAACATACAAATATTTTTATGAAATAAACACTCGTATATATTACATATGTATGAAACGAATTTTTGCACTCTAATTACAAATCATTTTGCTTAATGTAATTATATATATTTTTATTATATAATTCTTTTTTCTAATATTATCAAGTGTGCAAAATCTTATATTTATAATGCTTAATTTATTCACATTTATGTTATCCAAGTCAAAATAACATGACATGATATAAAATAGGAATAAATTAATCATTTTTCTTCATCACAGTCATTATAGTTAAAATCTTAATTTTCAACTTGTTTTAACATCCGTAATTATTCCTAGACACATATATTATTGCACTAATGTCTAGATCAACTATACTGCAATAAAATGCTGTTATCTATTTGGGATCAATTTTGCTCAACATTAACATTAGATTTTATTAAATAGTCTATCTGCGTAAAAAAACAAACCTTACATACGAATCTAAATAACAAAAAGAAGTAGCAGAAATAAAACATTATTAAGCGTTTATGTCATGTGCGAGTACCACGCCTTTCGAGTACGTATGCCCGTCATATGATAACAGGGTACGAAAAGCGCAGCTATACTTTGAAAACACGGACAAGTCTTATCGAAAAATATCGTGCTATATTCTTAAAAAAAGAACAACGATAATCGCTTTACTGATTCGTCCTCGCAATATACAATCTAACAATCCGACCAGCACACACATTAGAAACATTATTAACTAGATTAAAAATCTGAGTATAACACATAATGGTTAAATACATATAAAGATAAATGCTTAAACAGGGATATTTTTCTCTTTCTTTTAGCCTATGTCACACATTTAAAACACGGCAAAGGAAAAACGATAATAAATACACAAGATATTATATAATATAACCATTATTACATGTATTTCCTTTTGCTATTATATTTTTTGGTAATTTTAAATTAAAATGCCATTTTAAATAATTTATCATAAACTCTATGATTTCTTATATTTCCTTATTTAATGTACCAAAATCTCCTAATTTTTAATTTAAAAGTTTATGATTCAAAATTTAACGTTTTATTATATTAAAATTTAATTTTAATTTAAATAGTTAGATTTAGAAATTTTAATTTAGGTTAATGTTCACGATTAAGAGAAAGAGCATTAAAACATCCTATATATTTAAAAAGAGTAGTATCTCTATAAAATTAGTTTATATATATAGAGATTTAGTTTCTTCTTAAAAATAATTGGATTATTTCTCTTAATAAACGGCAGTTGGAAGATTATTTAAAAAGTCGGAAATGTGCAAATGCGAAATATCATGAGAAAAAGTTGCCATATATCATGGCTGAGAGCACAACTTCTTTTTAATCCATTTTGGACCATGAAATTATTCCGCGAATAGTCACACGTTTCACGACGTTCTCATTAAGTAAAATTCGCAGTTTGCAAGTAAAATATACTCGGGAATAATTTCGTGTAAAAGTAATAAAAATAGTCTGATTTCTTAAGTGCTATTGCATATACGATTATAAAACGGACTAGAACGTATCTCTAAGACGAAAAGAGGCAATCACTAAGTAATTTAAAAATTAAACTCACTATCGATTCCAAAAATTTGATCGCCTGAATGATCACAAGAACATGTAATACCAAAATAAGTATTTCTATCTTATACATGTGCTGCAACCTCTCCATTAATGCGTAATAAATACGTCTGTATGCTCGTGTACTGAATTCGCTCAATTTTTCCATCGTATGATGCAGCTTAACGTGTTCGCTACATAAACGCTCTAAAAATATAAATTAATTAGTATTATTAAAGGAAAAATATTTTCTGGCTTAATTAATTAAATGCGGTATTATTATATAATTTTATGTCTATTGTGTACGATTACGATTGACTTGCATTTAAGAAAGAGAGTCTTTTTCAGCTGTTGCATATTTTGCATGCGTAATAACTTTTGTTTAAAAGTACACTTTTCTTATATACTCCATATTTTTATATGTATTCCATTTTAAAGACATAAACAAAAATTTACTAGGTAGCGTAATTTTAATTTTATTATGTTAAATTTATATTTGTAACAATCGGTACATAACATTACCTGTATCTGTATGAATCTCTTCCTCCGATGGAGGTAGGTACTTGTTCAACATAACTTCAGCAAAATCAGTAGTGTTATCAACAGTCTTCAAAATATTGATACCAGTTTCAGTTGACATGACCCTGTCGGCTTGTTGCCAGCTGTAGATACGTAGGTAGTGAACCTTATAATATGTAAGTAAAGTCATAATCCTTACTCTCTGCTTGGTTTCCCGTTTTAAATCGGTAAAAGTTTTTACCGCAGGACGGAGATGTTCAGATACCATAGATTTGGTGCGATTTAATATCTGGAAAAGAAAGAATATAAAAGATGAATGCATTTATAAATTTAAAATCAAGTAATTAAAAGAAATTGAAAAGAATAAGGGCAGTAGGAGTCAGGCGCAGAAAACGTCGCGCAAATAATACACCCATAAAGCGTAAAACTTCTTTATTCTACTAAACGCGCTTACATGTTTCGGCTCACTTTGGAACCTTCTTCAGAGACAACACAAACTAACATATATAAAATGTGAATAAAAGTTATCTTGTCATGGTGAACTCCCCATGATCACAAAGCACCATATCATAAACATTACTATTAATAATTCAAAAACCGGTTCTTGATATGTTTTTGCCAGTTAGTATCAGATACAGTATCAGACACAGATTAAATATCTCGAAAAAGACTAACTAAATCTAAAAGTGATTCACTGTATCTGATACTGACTGGCAAATATATGGTGCTTTGTGATCATGGGGAGCTCACCATGACAAGATAACTTTTATTCACATTTTATATATGTTAGTTTGTGTTGTCTCTGAAAAGGCTCAAAAGTGAGCCGAAACACAAGCGCGTTTAGTAGAATAAAGAAGTTTTACGCTTTATGGGTGTATTATTTGCGCGACGTCTTCTGCGCCTGACTCCTATTGCCCTTATTCTTTCCAATTTCTTTTGATTTATAAGGAGTCTTTGTTAGTTTGATTTGTTATACGCAAGTAATTAAAGATCCATATTGTGGATAGAAATATGTATAACCTGTTTGGGTTCTTCTTTAATTATCGGCAGGTTCCCTTCGACAAAATCAATGCCCTGGCACAATGTTTTATCCAGCGTATAAATTGGTTTCTCCATCAGTCGAGCAACTGGCAGGGACTTCTCTATCACCGTATTCAACATACTTTCAACGGTGTCAAAAGCCCAATTTACAAACGTGTTTGTGCCTTTTACACGTTCGTACACCTCTGTAGATTTATCCCACAAGTAATTCACACTGGGTATTTTACGCGCCCGATCAACAGCTTGAATTCGATATAATTGATCCGAGAGTTCTGCATCCATGGCTATAATTAAATCGAAACCTTCTTCTCATCGAATAACCTCTTGATTCTTGAGACCACACAATCTGTAACAATAAGATATTATAATTCTAACAATTAGAATTAAGTTTTTGATTTAAAAATAATTTTAATAAATGTAGCAAGACCATTGTGTGGAACTGGATAAAAATGAAATTAAATAAATTTAAACAAACATTTAAGAAAGACACAAAAGCATTATGAACTTTATGAAAGTATAAACTGTGTGCATGAATTATTTATACAAAATGCAAATTTAAAAAAGAATGAATAGTATACGAACATAGAAGCAATTGTCTTCCACTATAATATTTAAATCATTGTCAATTAAATTTCTTTACTATTGTTATTGCATTATAAGTGTCATTATTACATTAAGCATTCTATCTACAGCTCGATAATAAATACTAACTCAGATTCCATTAATACATTCTGCTATATATTGCAATTCAAGCAGGACACGCAGGCGTTCGCGAAGAAGAAGAAAAAGTTCATTTAAACACACTAAGCGAGAACTAGTATCGTGATTGGAGTACAAAGCAGTGAGCGGTAGGAATGCGCGTGGCTTACTACGACTCATTGTTCGCGTTCTCGATCGATGAAAACGTCGGAGTATAGTTATAGAAACGTACATATGCGTTTCAAGATCAATGTCACAGTTGTGAATTGACAGATGCTCCGATCGATGTGATAAAGCGAAATCGTTAGTTTGACACTTACCCGACGCGATCGTTGCGACAGTCACTGGACGCCAGCTTCCCTTCAGCTGCCCTATGGCTTTGTATTTCTCTCTCTCTTTGTTATACTTTCTCTCTCTTTTATTCTCTTTTCTCGTTGTCTCTCTCTTCAAACATCGCTGCAGTTGCACGTTGATCCCTGACTCATTTCACTATGAAATTTGTTTACTCCGACAAACGACCGCGAGTTCAATTATTTATACACTTTAACGTACTAGCGAGATTACACTATTTCCTGTCAATTTTTATCACCCGGTATTGAGTGGAAATACTGTTGTCCGCCACGAGATTACGCCGCTACTGTTATTAAGTTCTCGATAGTTCATTTCGGAGCAATCGTGCGTCGGTAAAGTGAAAACTGAAACGATCTATACACAAATAAAAATAAATTTTTAAATATATGTATACATGTATATGAAATTTTTTAGTTTTTAAATTTTTATAAATTTTGTTAAAATTTATTTATTAAATTTTATCGTAATTTATTATACTTTATCATAATTTTTTATTTAAAAAAATTTATTATAATTTATCATAATTTTTTATTTAAAAAATTTAATAATTTTGTTTTTAATTAGAAATCATTACTTGACTTTTCATTATTTCGCTAAACATATTATTATTTAAATTCGATAAATTAATCTCCAAAAAATAGACATATAAAAGATTATATCGTTCTAATTTTGATTTATTTTAAGTATTCTTATTAAAAAAAAAATTGCAATTTTGTCATTTTCATAAGATTATAGTATAATAAAAAATAGATACAGGAAAGATGTAATTCTTAGCAAACAGATAAAGAAGTAATCCTTATTTGAATGAAATAATCGCATTCTACTACAATTAATTCCTAGACTCTACTTACAAAAAATCAAATTTTGCAATTTCTAAATTCTACATTTCGAATCAATGAGGATAAATAATAATATAAACAATGTTTTCTCTAAAATTATATTTTAAAATGTGTATCTACATAATACTTTATAAAATATATGTTTGCATTTATGTCTTCCATTCACAGTTCTTCAATATGATATGTTTTACTTAAAACACATTTATATGTTATGCATTAACAAGTGTGATTCTAATAATGATGATGCATCGGTGGAGATAAGTTTTGTTTCTTTCTAATAATTGTAAAAGCTAATAAAACTTTACAATTTTCATTAATATAAATTTGTCACATGTATAGAAAATATTAAAATTATATACCTTATTATTAACCACAAAATCGTAATTTATGTATTATAAATATAGTATATAAATACATCCGAATAATCAACAAAAATCATTGATTTTAAATTTGCTCGAATTAAAAACATTATATACTTTTTTTGGTACTAACGTATTTTTAAAATAATGCTTTCGTTATAAAAAGTATTAAAAGTTTTCTCAAAAATATATATACACCATATTAAACTTTTATAAAATTTATATAAACAAAAATTTTCCATATCATTCCAATTTTGCCTTTTTTTCTTATTTTATGTTTTTTTTAATACTTTCCTTTGAAATGTATAACAAATTAACTAAATTATGTATCGATTTGGATGCAAATGAACATATTGAACAAATGAAGCGTCTTTCGGTTTATTTTTTCTCTTCGTCTTTATTCTCCGTCGAACTATTTGTCTCATTATCTGCCTGTCCAGGGTGCAAGTATTGTGTGAGATGGAGAATGGATACTACGCTAGATATATACGTCGCTACGTCCTCCTTTTTTATTGTCTTCAATTGAGCGGCAACCGAATGGTAAACGCGATTAGCAGTTTTCGTTGACAGTTGTCCAATCGTTTGCACCGCATGAAGAACTTTGTTCTCCTCCGCGGAAATAGGATCTGTAATAACGTCGTCTTGATCATTAAAACGATACCGGTTAATGAATAAATATAATGCTGATAAATTTATGAAGTTTTGGAGAACATACGTGGTGCATTCTCTTCTCCTTCCACCGGTGGGAAATAATGATCCAATAAACGATTGGCAAGTACACTGGTATTATCAACGCCTTGTACAGCCATGTTACCGTATTGCGTGTTTAGGAGTTCATTCGCTTTAGTTATACTGATCTCTTTTAACGTAGATGCCTGTTGCGTAGCTGATTCTTTTGCTGTATTAAGTTTTTCGATGGTCGGCTGTAGAGAGCTGCTCATAACCGCTTTGGCGGCATCATATATCTATAAATACCGAAAAGCGATTTATTAATCAACAAGTAATACACATGAGTCAGATTATTTTATATGAATTATATGTATTTATTATTTATTTATTTTTATTTTATTAACATTTTTAAAAGAAAAAATTAAGATACACAATGGAATCAAATTTTTTAAATAAACATCAGAAAGAAAAAATTTTTCTAGGATTAAAGGAACTCAGGCCACATACTCGTATTATTGGAATAGATACTTCTAAGGAAAATGGAATAATTCCATTTTTCTAGAAAATATAATAGAAATTTAGAGAGTAATATTGATTCCGATCGGAATCTGTTCCGAACAATTCCATAATACGTGCCTAGATTTTTGTGTAGCTACCCTACTGTTCGAAGAGATCATTGCCCCACTGAAAAGGAACAGGTTTCCTTTAGCGTTAGGTTTCCTTACCTGCTGAGGTGGTTTCTTCACGATCGGAACTTTTTGTTCGACTATGTTCAATCCCTCGCATAGTTTCTGGTCGACAGCATTGATTTGTCCTTCGAATTTCTTGGCCAAGGGTGCAGCAAGCGGTGCGGCCGTGGCGGTCGCATAGTGCAGCCCTGCTTCGGCTTGATTCAACGCCCAATTTATCAAATGGTGAGAATCTTTAACGTAAGAATATGTAGATCCTGTCTTTTCGATCGCTGAATGAACTACCGGAATATTTTTCACTCTGTCCAGCACCTCAAGACGAGGACCTTCGGAAGAGTTTGATGTTGTTTTAGCAGCATCCGCCATTCTTTCTGCAAAAACCGAATTAAATTAAAAAGTGGCATTTATATCGCTCATCATGTATCGACAATGGCATACATCAAATAAAAAAAAAATTTTTTGTTGATAAAATACTTGTATTAAAATATATTCAAATCTGATATATGTATATATGCGAACACACACACATACATAGAGCTTTAAAGACTGTGCCTCCTTAAATTTACAATTCAAATTTCAAAATTTGTTTTATGCCATTTTTCGAACAAATATATTAATACAGTAATATAATGTAGTAAAAATAAAAACTATAGAAATGTTGTGAAATTATGGTAACAGTGCATGATGGTATGAGCGGATGTCAATTAAATTCAAGACAATGTTGAGTCATTTGTGCTAAACTTTTTTTAATTTTATGTAAGTGGTTGTACGACGGTAATTATGTGCGTCATGCTCGAGTATGCACTCAAATATTTTAAAGAGAATTGCATGTAATGCTGCCAGCAAGTATTTATTTGCAGAGATCTTTGTACCTTCGGTAGCCGGTGAATCAGACTCGTCATTCATCCCGTTATCTAAGTATGTGTTAAGCCAGATATGTACTTTGATACCATCGTTTATATATAGTTTAATGATCAAATTTCCTCCATCTTTTTCTTAATGCATCTACATGCGTGTGATCGGCGAATTAAAAAAACAAAAGAGCAAGACAAAAAATATGCCAATGAATAAAATCATTGCGAGACATATACAATATTACATATGTGTGATACCATAAATTTTCAGTATGGTATCTCACACATTTATCTACATGTGCAGAACAGTGCCGAAAAAAAGAATGTAAAATGTAAAGCAAAATAAAATATTTAGATTTTCATTACACGAACTAATGTACTCAACTGATCATGAGATTATGCGCGTAATACATGACTCATCCGCTGGAACAGACGAGGAAATAGTAAAGTAAAATTTCGTGTTGCTACTGCGTCACAACTGTTACAAAACGTATCTGTACAAGACATTTATTTGAAAATAATGTCTTCCTTATATTTTGCATCTTTCTTGACTTTATTTAAATATATCGCTTTCTATAGAAAACATTTTATTACATCTTTCTTGTAATTTCAACTTTATTAATTCAATCTAATTAATATGTCATAATTCCTCTATAAAATTTTATCTGTTGTTAAATGAAAAATTGTGTGATTTTTTATATATTTGGTTTATAGAACTGTTAATAAAATATCTAATTGTATTTAAAAGATTATTTCCACATTATACAATTAATTATTTTAGATTATTTTTCAAAACTATTTATTATAACTTAGAGTCTATGTAATATATTGCGACAATCAGAGTGCTAATTTCTCTGCGTATATACGGGAATAATCTATTAACCAAACCTTCTCTTTTGTCTTAGAAGATTATTGATGTTTGTTGTGAAATATCAAGTTATAACGTACAACCGTTTACTCGAAACGAAATCATACACAACATTTCGACCTCAACATAATATTATATGAGTATCTAAATTACTATGTGAATATAATTTATCATTATACATATGTAATTACATGTTAATTGTTCACTGAATATTTAAAATACAACAAAACGTGTTAGTTAATATAATAACAATCACTAATAATTATTAAATAAGTTAGTTAATGTAAAATGCTATTCATATAGCAATTATATTAAAAGATGTAATGCAAGATAACATTAAAATAAAAGAAAGCACAATATTTTCTTGCAATATACATTACTTTATAAATACTTATTTATATTGTGTCAGCAAATGTATTATTTTATATAATGCAAATTGAAATATTTAATTCAATTTTCAATATCTCAATTTTATTGTTTCCTTATTTTATATATTTTACTTTATTTTATAATAAATACTTACATTTTTAGATGACTTGCTGAGGAGAATTTGTTGAAAGCGATATACAACCGACTTACACAAGACACCGGATAAGACTGCTGTTATATCTGTGTGAAAACCGGTATTGAGGGAACGTATTGAGGGAACATCATTAAGAGGGGAGATCGAAACAGTAACGTCAAATATCTTCCTAGGTCCTTTAACCTTCCGAAGCTATATCTACTAGACACACTCAATTGTATAGAAAAGAATTGTGTAGAAATAGAAATTATTTTACATCCGTTTTGTTTGGAAGAAAAAACTTTATTCTATATTTACAAGAAATAGGGAAATTATGAGGGGCAAATATTATTTTATTTTATTATTAGTAGAATAGAATCACTTAATTTCATTATTAAATCTTAGAGAAAGAATTGAGATTTCTTCAGCTAATGTTAATATACTTTTATTATATATTTTTTTATATCTATGCTTGATTTAAGCATAATCTAGAAAATTATTTGACATTTTTAATAAAACAACAAAAATAATTTCTAAATTAATTTTTAAGTATTAAATATATTAAATAAGTATTAAAATGTTTCTTTAAATAAAGAAACTCGTTTTCAAAAAACTATTTTTATCTTTCATATTTAAAATAAATATTTCTTATATTTTTTACATTACATCATCACAGTATTATTATTTGTTCGGTTGCATCATATGACAGTTTAATGCATATTATATATCCTTACATTTCTACGTTAGGTTCTACGTATCACAGATACGTCTATGGTTGCATTTATGCTTCTGCGCAGTGAGATATCTCGCAACATTCGTCCGTGACGTGGCGGTCGAACACTTGTACTCTTCTACTATAAATAATACACGTGGAAAGCGAATGAATAGTCCACGAAGTTGACCCTACGAAGAATGATAATTGGAAGTAACGATGATGCTGTTTATAATGAATCTGACGCAATTTTTTAATATTGCTTCGAAATATTCGTATTGTCATCTTATCCCCACTCTGCTCGTTTCATTGTTAATTAGCTTCATTAGCTCAAGAAATTTTATCGTTCGCGATAATATATGATCAAGAAATGTAAAAAATTACAATAATTCATTGCGAATAAACAATAATCGCATTATAACGAATATAAAGCATAGATTATTTCGATAACTTTTATTGTTCATTCATTTTCTAGGTAAAACGTATAATATGCAGAAATAAATTAATTCTTCTTATTGACTTTAATAAATATAAAAAAGAGAATAATGAAATGAAAAGTAATTTCTATAAATGTAAAATTTATTATTCTTAAGTTTAAACTTCTTTAAGTTTTGATAATAAAAAAATATTTTATTATAAAGTAATACAATTTAAATATAGTAAAGAAAATGAATACTAAAAAATTAAATTTTTATCCACATGTTTATCAAAATGTAATAATTATAATGTATTAATTAAATGTACAAAATATAAATTTTTATTGCAATCGTTTTTATTATATTTGTTACATATTTTCTTATACAAAATGCATATCAATATTTGCTTTTAAAATTGGAAAAATATCTTTTTTGTGTCAATGGTAATATGTGAAAATTTCTGTGTAATAATTAAAAGAAAATTATGTGATTTGAAAGATCTCAATATAGCGTTCTCAATTTTCAAACGGAGCACTTCTATTTATATACGTATAACATATATACAACATGTATATTATATGTATAAATATAAAAATATATCACACATAAAATTATATCTTAGAAATATATTTAAACGTATATTGAGATCCGATAATTATTTGAAATCCCATACTTTCTCATTGAAATTTATGCATACTGATCCTGAGTTATATAAAAAATATATATATTTTTTAAATATATATACATATACATCACAAATTATAATTATATTATTTAATGGCTATTTAAAATTTATTTTATTTCATTTAATATTTGTGATAACAATCTGTGAAATTTATTGCATTTGTATCTTTGATTACCTTACTTAACTATTTTCACATTTTCATAGAGATTATACAAAATATATAAATATAAATCTCATTTATACATTTATTCTACATCTAATTCTTTTATGAATATTACCTCATTTTTTAATTACAATTCTTTTAATATTTCATATTTAGCGAATAACATAGAGGAATGTTTAACCCTCCATTAATGCGGAATATTTTCGCATGTCGATTACTATTTCGGCAATTAGAAATTAGCATGTGTGACCGCAGTAATTCGATTTTTAATAATATTTATAAAATTACCAAAATTACACAAACAACAATTATATGCGCATAATTATTAAAAATAAATATAAACATGAGATAGAAGCGTGCTTTTTTACTCGCTCTTTTCTTTTTCGTCATGTGGTTCTTGGTTTACTTCACCATTAGCGTGTGGTTTTTCATTGACAGAGTGAAGATATTTTGTAAGTCGAAGGAATTCAACTAAACTGTTAACATACGTCGATAAACCGTCCTTCTTGATGGTGCTCAGGTGGTTTACTATGTTTAGATATACACGTCGAGCAGCTTTATTGGATAGGTGACCGACTGTTTGTAAAGTATGTAGCAGTTTATCCTTCTCAGCCGTGTTGATGTCTGTAATAAGATATTTATAAGTTAAGATAATGTATTAAGAAGTAAAATGTAAAAAGTGTGAAGAGAGGTTACGTTTAAAGAAAATTAAACAACCGTATTATCTTTGCATTTAGAGATAAATTTTCGTAATTATTTAGTTTAATTTTTATTTAATTTTAATAATATAGATATAAATTTATTATATGAATATGAATGTAAATAAAAAATGTATGTAGAAATTAATTATTTATTAAATATGGGATAAACATTTTATTGTAAAACTTTAATAATTTTGATAAATAGTTATATGATTGAAAAAAGTTTCAATTACTCTATAAAATTTATATTATAAACAAAAATATTTAAAACAAAAATTAAATTATAATGCTAATAGAGAGGGAAAATGGTAATTCAGTGCCTATCATAATTACGACGATAAACTCTTATTGTAGAGTTAGCTACTTTCACTAACTTTCTCGTTGACTCATAACACCATCGACTTTCATTACGCTGTAAAGTTACTTTTCCTTAGAATATTCTGTTTTAAATAATAAAGAATTTATTTAATTTATGTATACTTTTTATAGTACATTTATTTAGTAATATATATATATATATATATATAAACTTTAATTGCTTCAATAAAATGTCAAGAATTTAAAATTTTACGCTTTACCTATCGGTTTTTCTTCTTCTGTTGCGGGAAAATATCTGTCAATGAGTTTATCAACGACAACGGCCGTGTTATCTATACCTCTCACGGCCACAGTGCCATAGCGTGTATCGAGTATTTGATTGGCCGTATTCCAGCTGATGTCTCGCAAATTCGTCGCTTGTTCAAGAATCAAATCGTTTACATGCGAAATTCTTGACACCGCCTTCTCTAAAATCTAAAAAAGAAGTATATCCAATATATATTAATGTACTTACTTTTTAAATTTCAACTTTGAATTTATTAAAAAATACAAACTGAATATATTTCAATAAATTAATGTTTATTAATTATAATTATATGATAGAAAAAGGTTCTGTCACAAACCTGTGCGGGTTTCTCCTTCACTAACGGCACTTTTTCTTCGATTTTATCAAGACCAAGGCACAATGTATTATCGACGAAATTGATGGGAGTCTCAAGTCTTTTTGCGATGGGTACTGCGATGGGCATCGCTTGTCTCGTAGCGGTGCTTAGTGAAAATTCGGCGGTGCTCAGAGCCCAATTCATCAATTGATACGAACCCTTCACTCTGGAATATGTCTCTGCGGATTTGACGACCGCCAACTCAACAATGGGTAATTCCATTACGCGATCAAAGACCTTTAGATGGGGAAGTTGCGCCACCTCCGTCGTCATGCTTTCACACAAGTTTATCACGCGTACGTTGAAAATATAATTTCTAAATAAAAACATATTTTTACAAGAATGATTTAACTTACTTAAAATTCTAAGGAAATATAATTTTATTATAAATATATTTAAACACATGCATAGAAAAATATAACAAATCATTTTAAAATAAACTAAAAACTTGACAAAATCGATTCATTTAGACATTACTGAAAATAATTATTGATATTCTTAAGGCGCATTTAATGATATATAAATAAATAATCTTTATATTAAACTTTCTAAAACTTTTCAATGAAAGTATTTCTCACATCTATTCATTTTTGCATATTATATTAAATAAAATTTTTAATCAATTAATTTGTCAAAACATAACATTTTAAATCAATTTATCGAGGCACTCTACAAAAATGTTGAAAGAGAAATTCTGGACGTCGTCCTTCATGAAGATAAATAAAGACATAAATAATAATATCTTCGAATACTGATACCACAATATTTTCGAGTTTGGCAAAGTCCTTGAGAATAGAATCTAGATAATTATATAAATTGTCGAATTAGTTAATTATTTTTATTAATTGTCAAATAATTGTGATATTATTTAAACAATCTCAATGCACATTTTATTGTGAAAATTAAATAATAATAAACGATTTATTAAGATCTCGTGAATACACAACAAAATTGAATACTCAAAAAAAATGAAAAATTTTCTTGATTAAATCTTCAATTAAATAAACTTTGCAACTCCAAAATTGAAGAAATAATATATTTAAAAAATTATTGATAACTTCGTGTAATATGCTGTATAATGATATAACTTTTTACAAGTAATGCAAGAATTCTCGAAAATGTGCAAGTACATGTAACAACAGTTAAATGTTGTGAAACAACTACTTTCGCAACTTTTAATTTAAAATTTTTTAATATAACAGTTCACTGTAGAATGGGGTTTCGATTTATCTTCATTCGGGAATGAAATTTCGATAAATAAAGAATTAAATATTACTATTTTATCGTAAAATGGTACTCACGATATTGGATCACGCGGATCAGCAGGTAGTTCTTCACCGGTGTGACTCTCGAACGCGTCTGATACCTCGGCACGAATGCTGACTCCGGTCACGCACATTGAACACTTATAACATGGAAAACCGCCTGCGCAGTAAAAGTAGTTTGAATGAGCCAATACTGTGGACTGACCGAAGTACGACATCTATGAACTGATGTTAGCAGATATAAAAACATCGTCATGGTCAGATCCTTAAGTACTTGCTGTTCATCCCTCAAGCAAAACTGTTTTTAATATAAGTTAAAGAAATTAATAAAAAATATATGCACTTGCATAGATTCTTCTTTTATTTTTTAATTGTAACACCATTTTTTTAAATTTTTTATACAAATCCAAAAATTTATTATATTTTTTTAAATATTACTAAAACATTATTGTGATATTTTTTAAATAAAAAATATCAATATTTCTCTAATATACCTACAGATTCTTTCATTTCTTCGAAGTTTTAATAAAAATTTTTAATTATCTGTTATATACAACATACATTTTCAACACCAACTTTCGAGCGCATTTCACGCAATTACGTCGTCCGACCGTGACTAAATAATATATTATTTTCTTCCAAAAAAGCAAAATGCGTAACACACGCGAAGGTCAATCCTATAAAATAATACACCATTGAAAGCGAGAATAAATGCTCTCCTTCTTCAAGTGCATTGATATATACGTTATTTCTATTAGTTAATTTAAAGAAATCAAAGTTAAAAGCTTTGTTCCACTATGTAATTAAATGGAAAAAACGGATATTGATTTATATATAAACCATATATCAATATTAAATAATATGTGAAATAATTTATGCACCTTTAAATCTGCGAAATTACAATCTTAAAAAAAACGTTATAATTTTTCTTCGCTGCTTTCTGATGCTGCATTACTAAGAAAGATATTTTTAAACAACATATTTCTAGTACAACACTGTAAGATAAAAAGAGAACATTGGAAATGGGACATCTTTACTGTTCTTTTTTATAATCATGTCTCCTCAGTACAAAGTCCATTCCATCTACATCGTCAGATAGATAAGTCTGTATTATCATCATTAGTGTGATTATCACATAGGCAGACACGGATGATTCAAAATTATCAGAAGAATTTAAATACATCCTGGTTCCGCAAGAAAATTTTGGCTTCAAAATCGTCTTATTTAAAAGATTTTTTAAATCTTATATCTTTAAAATTAACTATTTACTTAGAGTTTTATAATTCTTTTCTATTATTGACATTGTACAATGTTATTAAGTTATACAGTTATATGAGAAATTTTACTGAGACAGTTATACGAGTTATATGAGAAATTTTAATTAGTATATAACAATTATTATATATTTCTTAAATATTTTTATCATATTTTTATTAAATTTTTATTAAATTATTTAATCAACATCGTTAATTGATCTATGTGTGATATTTCAGAATCGAAAATAACTAAGTAATAAAAGTTTAAAAATAATTAAAAGAAAGAATTTATTTTATACACTGTTAATATTTTACTGTTAATATTTATTTATTTGTATTTTATTTTTACTATCTCTTTTCTTCAGTTTTATAATAATAATAAATGATTATTATAAGCAACGTTTCTTAGAATGCACAGATAATAGTTAGTCATTATACTCTAATTTTCTTAAATTATATCAATTTAAAGAAAAATAATCAAACACAACAAATAAAAATGTGAACTTTGATATTGAACCACGAACAAAATTTATTTGAATAAACAGTTCAAGGTTAAACTATATAATTATCACAATGATTTCATAATAAGGAGTGATTTGAAATTGTTTTTATATCTACTCGATTAGATTCCAGAGTCCGCAAACACGTACGTACATACACATATAAATACTATTTCGTCTAGACAGTATGATTTATAGATAAGCTTTATCACGCGGTGCATGAAGCACTGCGTGAACATCAAATAAGTGCGATACGTCTCGTTCATCTGACCTCAATCATTTAAATCGTTCTTTTGAGAATTTCGTAATTATTGCGTTGTGATCATAGTTCAATATATATTAATACGTAAGTAAGTGCTAAATTATTTAAAAATTATTAAAAAATGTATTATTAATAGTACGTAAAGTATTTTTTAAAGTTTTGTAGCATGCTTTATATTAAAAAATCTTAAACATTGCAGCATGTTTATATAAAAATATACATGACTAACAGTCTTTGCAAATATTATAATAAGAAAATTTATTGTAATATTCAAATATAAGTTGCATTATTATTATTATGCTATAACAATATACATACGTTTTTATATGTATTTATTTTTATATATATGGAAAATACATAATTTTGCCTTAGCTTCTCAATCAATATTCTACAAAACTATTAAGTTGAAATTATAAATAAGACCTAAGTAAAAAATATAATAACAAATAAGACTTTTTAAAATTAATGTACACACATTATTTTCAATATTAATATTTAATAAAAAATAATCGGCATTTCATCTTCTAATATACGCAGAAATTGTACATTGCAGCTTGCTTGAGGAACACAGGATGATAGATTTAGAAGTTCTGTAATCTGAGGATTTCTCTACTTTCACTATTGAAAGAAATCTGAAGAGAGCGTAGTGTTGACGAGATGTATAAAACGCCTCACGTTTCCATCTAAGTATTAAAGTCCACGATTTTAAACGATAATAGGTAATAGATTTATCTGATTTATAATGCGCGAAATATATATATATATATATTCAATAATATATTTTTTTAATATATAGATGTAGTTTCAATATATATATATACATATAATAACATATATTTCTTTAACATATATTTTTTATGTGATTGCGCAAAATTGAGAAATAAAGAATATTCACAATGATAAATAAAAATATATAAACAAAAATTTTAAAAGGTATTATCATAAGAATCTAAAAATTAGATAATTAATTATATTTAATTAAGTTTTATCTTTTAAATATACAATGTTTATCGCTTTAAGAATAAATAGGAACAAAAAATAAACTGAAATTTGTGTAATGTCGCAATTAAAACGGCCCTTTATTTCTTCATTTACATTTAACTATCGTAGATGTTAGTTTTGATTATGACTAACTTAAGAAGCACAAAATGAGTATAGCACGAGTACACTGTGCTATTGATAAAATATATTCTGTTGTTGTATTACGTATTGTATCACGAATACAAAATCTTAAAAAATAATGTTGTAATCGCGATCGATGAGAGATGTTATGCTAATCAATGAGCAGCAACTCGATACGATTTCTATCCTCGTGTCTTTGACCTTGTAATTGAAAACCATACCAGAAGGGGAAGGAAGCCCGCACGTAGCAGTTTTCAGGCAAGAAACTTGTTACTCGATACCGTTTACTGGAGGATCGGAAGTCTCTGACGTGTGGTTGTTGTGGTTCTGCTCATGGTTTTGCGTGTGTGATGTTTTTTGAGGGCTAGGGCGACCAGCCAAAAATGCAGCGAATTTTTCCTGCAAGAAAATTATTATTATATATGTTGTGATGAAAAGATATTTGCTTAATTTAAAAACATCTCTCGATAACTGATTTACCAAGTAGAAAAAATAAAACTAAGATTTATAACAATATAAGTATTTTCATTAGCTTTTTATATTTTCTTCAAATAATATGTCGATAATTTCAAATAATTATATTACAAGAGCATACTTACCAATATCAAATTCGCAGTTGAACTCAGCCTTTCAATACCAGAGCGTATAATAGATATTTGTTCTTTTACCGTATCGCTCTTATCAATAAGCGCAGGTATCATCTGCAAAATAATATACACAGAATAAAATCATTATTAAAATAAATGTAAAAATCTTCACTTAGAAGCGTTAAATTGTATTTTTTTTTTTAAATAAGCACTGATTGAAGTTATATAAAAGTAATATTTTATTTTTTTTTATGCCGCATAAATCTTATTCTTTAAATCATTTTTCTTAATTTGATCAACGTATACGATTGAGAGAAAGTACATCTTTTCATAATTTCTATAACTATGCATTAAAAATATCGTTCACTTAATATTGACTGAGTTACATAAATGCGACAAATCAAGCCGGATCAGTGAAGTTGATGTAACCTGCAATGAAGCGTTTGCGACGTCAAGTAATTGATGAGAAAGCTGGGCAAGTAGATGACTTAAACGCCTCGGAGTTCTCGCTGCCAATGCCACCGTGCCATTCACCAGATGCACTATGCGCCGTGCGGATTCGCGCGTCAAAAGCACGAGGAGCTGTTCGAGCGTATCTGGACGCGCCTGATTTTCAGGCTCGGGTTGACTCAATGAGGTCCATAACGCCTTTGCTTTTTGCATAGCCAATTTTGGGTCCGTGGCTACCTGCGCATACATTAAAAATTGATGTTCGTTCCATATATTAAGTTCACGTGAACAGTTTTGAAATAGGCACGTGATAGACTCGATTATATCGAGATCACGAGGAGGTTCAATGATCACATCGTAGTAAATGCTTGTATCGAGATTTAACATTCGAATTTCTTTTCATCTATATTTGTAAATATTTATTATGCGAAGATCACTGAACGTTCTCGTGATCTCGATCACGCACCTATCTCTGAGCTTATTCTCATCAAAACTTTCTTATCAAATCCGTTTATAAACAATTATTTCTGAATTTAAGATACAAGAAGATATAAATAGTAAAGTTTGAATATCCTAATTTATTTTCTCACATTTTAAAAGCATAAATTTTTATATTCCATATAAAACTGTGACCCACATTAAAATGGTTTTTCTCAAAGAATCTCAAAATGACTACGTAATGGAAAAATATGTCTGCATGATACGCAAATGTTGCTTTTAAGGAAGAATCTTAAGTAACTTATATCATATAAATGTTTATAGTTATTATTTTTTCGGACATAGAATATATGTGTATAAGATGTCTTATTCAGCGTCTCATAGCTACGACAGTAATATTGCTTTGTATCAGCGACTATTTTGCACAAACATCTTTCTAATCAGTTATAGCAGATATAGTATTATTAAAATAACTACTAAAAAATTAAAAATGTATATACCATATATGTTATAAGTATATACGATATAAGATATAATGCAGCAAAAGCTAAATAATTTCGCTATGATATAACGTATAATAATATAAGAATTAGCAAAATATAGACGATATCTAAATGTATAATATTATACATGTGATGCATATTTTAACATAATTAAACTGTGTATGAGTATATTGATGATTGATAAATGATAAATCGATTAAATCTCGAGCCTTACCAATTCCACGACATATATAAGAACATGGACGCACTCTGTTCCTTGCTGTTTGAGTGCGCGCGCCTCGGCTAAAGTGCGTCGCGTTAATCTTCTTTGCAGGTTTCGCGAGAACCTTGCACCATGTTTGATCGTTCGTATCGTTTTGCTCATGGTTTCATTGGACCTAACTTCTAAAACACGGATTGCCAACCATTTAACATTTATTCTTCATGTCGCACGTCTTATACATATATAAAATAACACATCATATATGTATATATATATATATATATAATGAATTATTCTTGGTATACATAGGATCTCATATTTAAGACTATTCTTAAGTATAGTATTAAGATGTTATGAACCAATCAGAGAGCCGTATTAGCATTTTAAGACATTATTTAAGACGGTTTTAAAATAAAAATGGACTATCATATATTGCCTCTTGAGTATTGTTCAATTCTATGCAATGTGATTAAAAAATATAATATACGTATTATTATATAAGCAAAATTCTATAGAATTTTGAAAATCTGAATTATATTTATAGAGTAGGATTAGGTATTATGAGCACTGCAGGTAAGATAAGCACCCTTTATATTTTTGCTATGAGTACTTGGTACTAATAGTGCTATTTGCTATGAGAACTGAAAAGATCTCAACATCTCAGCATGCTTTGGGGTTTAAATAAATTTTAATTATTTCAGAAATTTATCGCGAATTAAATATGTTGTATCTATATTATTAATACGTTATTTTCTTACATTGAGATAGGATATTTTGTTCTGCATGTCAGTATTCGTAAAGTAAACAATATTCAGCCTAATTTCACAAACTCCTAAAACCATCATTGGATTGTTAAATATGAAGGTTTCTCGAATAGGATGCATGGTCGTCTATTATGAGCATGCTCATAAGTCTGTTATCAATCTTCGCGAATTGGAAAATAAGTTATTTTATGTCATTTAAATTATTACTTTGAACTTTAACAACATAGAATTCTAATTGAACAGAATTAAATATTATTAATTATAAAAGTTATTTTAAGTGTAAAGTATATGTTCGAGTATTATGAGTAGATTTAAATATTATATGAATGGATAAATAAATATATTGTACGTTGTAGATACCTGATAATTTCATTTTGGAATGTCAAAGAAACTGCGTACATAAAAATCAATAATACGATCTTTCATTTCTGTTATACACATAATTTCTTTCAAAAACATTTTCTGTGCTCATATTACCGATAGAAATGTCTACATTATTCTATTAAAAATTAATATGAACACTGGGTGATAATATGAGCATCCCCCCCCCACTATTTTAATATTTACATTAAAATAATCAATTTTTGTACCAAAATTACATAAAACACCAACAAATTTATTAAATGATAGAAACAAGATTTTTTCATTTTATGCAAGAAATATCAAAATGTTTTCTTAAAATGCTTATAATACCTAATTCTATTATCATATTTACCATCTTTATCAGCTTGATCTTTATCAGCTGGATCTTTATCAGCTGGATCTTTATCAGCTGGATCTTTATCAGCTGAAGCTTCTGGTAAGTAACGATCCATGTACTCGTCCGCAACTGTCAGTGCACCGTCCAATCTATCAACGGCGGCGTTGGCAGCTTGACTGCCGATTTGCTTGACACTTCCGGCACGCATTAGAACCGGTTTAACAATTTTCTCATTTACATAATCTCGCGTGTTCAAGTACATCTGGAGCATGAAACAAGATTAACTTGCATACGATTCTATCAAGATTAATCTAGTTACATGAGGTAGCCAATCATTTTAACTGATTTTCATAAGATTCATTTTTCTGTTTAAATTGTATTTATAATATTTAATAGAAAATAAATATTCTTTTAATTGTATAACGATATATTAATATGAATGTGTAAATACTCTACTTTACGAATACATCTGCAAAGATATTCATGTATATATCTCCACATAAATTTCGCATATATCATGTAGAAAAGATTTGTAAGCTTACAACATTAGGGGGAAGTTGCACTGCTGGTACTCTCTGCTCAACGATGTCGATACCTTTACACAATAGTTGATCAATCGTCGTAATGGGTCCATTAAGTGCAACAATTGCTGGTCTTGCCGTTGCCGTAGCAATTGCTAATGACTGCTCCGCTGTATCTAAACTCCAGTTCATTAAAGAATTCGAACGCTAAAGAAAGAAATAGTTTAAATTATATATTGAAAAACTATTGAAAAATTTGAGTGTGAAAAAAATAATTAAATGATAATTAACTTGAAAATGGATTACATTGTTTGCACTTATACTTTTTATTATTATCATTTGAGAAGATCTCTGCAAATGTATCTTATTTGAATAATTAAAAGCAAAATTTACCACTTTTCTAATGATATGATGAGCGACATTTTGTGTATTATATTTAGTGTTGGGTAGTAACTAGTTAAAACGTTAAAAGTTAAAAAGAAAGTTAAAAAGTTAATAACTTTTAACTTAACTTAGTTAATTTTAAATGCATTAATTTTAACTTAACTAAATTACTTTTGAACGTTAACTTTTTAACATTTTTTTAAGTTAAAAATTTTTTATCTCTTTTAAATGCCTTAGAAAAATAATAAAATATAATAAGACTAAGGGCGTATATTCGTAATCCGTTCATATTTTAAGACCATCTTAAGTAATTTCTTAAGATGCTAATATAGCCCTCTGATTGGCTTATGGCATAAGGCATAAGCCGGATCTACAATAGGTGTTTTAAGTCATAAGAAATTGACCAATTACAGTCGAATGCGAGGAGAATATTTGACTGTAATTGGTCTATTTTATATGGCTTAAGGCTTATTAAAAACCTAAAAAGTTATGTTATATCATATGTGAATAAAAAAATTAAAAATTTAATTTATTTAATAATCTATATTGTAGTTGTTATTTAATCTCATTTTAAGAAAAATTAGGACGTTTTAACCTCAAAAATAATTTTTTTCGAAACTAACTTTTTTTTAACTTAAGTCAATATTAACTTAACTTTTGTTAAGTTAATTTATTCTTTCAACTTTTAACTTAATTTTATTCATTTTGTAAAGCTATTAATTTTAACTTTATTCAGTTAAAAAAAAATATTAACTTACCCAACCCTGATTATATTAGAATTTTTTTTATTTTGAATGTACCTTTATTCTGCTATACACATTACCAGCGATGTGTATACCGCTTTCTACGATAGGAAGACTGGAGAGCTTAGTCACAGATTCAAAATGCGGCAAATCCGAATGCCGCCTTTTCGCATTTGTTTCCCCCATATGGAAAATAGTTGCTGCAATTAAAAAATTAATGCTGGATTATAAAATAAAAAGAAAATCATTAACGCAATAATAATCTGCATTATAATCTGTGTGTATTTTAATATTATAAACAATTTTCTAATTGCCAAATACTCAAAAAAATGTTTTTTTTTAATTCTAGAAGAATCTTTTTCAGTTTCTTAAAAGAATCTCAGATTTTTTTATTTTACCTATCTTTCATACATATTTTCTTGAAAGAAAAAAATACTCTGATTAATCATGCATTTATTCTTTTAAAAATGCTTTAATTAATATTCATAAATTCATATACACTAAAAAATTGCTCGAAAACAGCTGGAAAATCGCTTATTAAAACTGTTAACATTAAGTCAATACATATTTAATTTATTCAGACGTAAATGTATTTGCATTTTGTAATAAGTTCTTAATATCATGCGATGCTAATACGCAAGCAATTGCGTCATGTAATCAATTATTATGTTTAATAAATTTCCCTCTATGTATGTGTATGTGTATTATAATTTATAAAATAGCATAGGTACTATTTAAAGTAATTTACGCAGCTTCGATCAAATAATCTCTCTCTCCCTTTTTTATCATTTAATTTAAAAAAGCAAAATCTCATATTTACGGATAAGTGCCCCCTTCCCTTCCAATTGTGGCTAATAAAGAAAAGATTATCGCTAAAATACCAGTGCACGGAAAAACACGTGTTATATTCGCTAAGTGTAAACGACGCCATATGTCACTCAAAAGAGATTTGTTCAGCATTCGCTCGGTGAACCGATAAGGGAGATCATACTGTCCCCGGGTGGGGACAGTAATAAAGATTTTGCTTCGTGGTTAATGTCGAGGTTATATATGACTGTTTTGCACGCATCTTCTTTGAACTGGATGAAATACTTGATTGGAGCGATTCGCTGATAATATAATAGAATGAGAGAAGAAATTTATTAAACTCGTCGCTATTCCGTCAGAATTCTCGACGAGACTTTCACCTGTGGTTCACTGTGTTGAGGACAATGAAACTGACGAGGAAACTCCCTCCGGTGAAATTTCCCTATGAGCGATTATGCTGACGGACGGATATTCTTACTTTCTCGCAGAGGTCAAACTTTCCTCACGTGCATATATGTAGCATTACGTCTGTATCTACTACTCATCTGCGAGATTATATTCTTGCTGTTGTATCGATGTATTTATTACGTTTTTTTTATTTCAAGTAATTTTTACACCTGTAGCTAGCCCAATTAGCAAGCTGACGTTATTTGCCGTCATTTTGACGTCAAAATCAGAACAAATAACGTCAGCTTGCTATATTTAGGAGAGTGATAAATATTTTTTTCACCTATTTAATGATACTTAATTTGCTGCTTATCTTCCTTGAGATATTCTATATATATATATATTTAATGATTATATATATATATATTGCTGTTATTATGTCTCCGATTAAATCCTAGTCTCAAGTCGCGCAACTATAAATTATATTTGTTAAGCGGTGTTTAGGTAGATTCAACGCGAAAAATTCGATCGCGTATTACTCACATTTTTTATCTTTCGCAGTTTCTTTCCTCGCACTTCAAGTCAATCACTACTAAATGCTGATTTCGCACAAAGATCGCATTACCCCTTCCTCCTTTTTACTTCGCTCTTGGTTCAACTGTACAATCAGCTATACGATCACATTCAGATATATACACATTCAGATATATGCTTGTGCACATATAAACATGCACATATGATGCATGCGTGTATACAAATTACCAATCCGGAATAAATCAGTGGAGATGGGTACTTATACGGCGGAAATTCTTACCTAAGAGCAAAGACAAGCTGAAAGGGGGGAAAGCTACCAACGGGTTCTCTCTGAATATCGTGTAACTGGGCCAATCGCGTCCGAATCGGCTGCCGGATGAGACAACTGAAAAACTCGGAGTTTCAACCACAGAACGCCGTTGACTGCTCGACGGAGACTGTAAATGGATATCTCATCGATTTGACCTATGACACATCGATTATATATGAATGCGGCGTTAATGACGCACGAATAAAAATCTTTTCCTATGTGCCTTTGATCTCTGTGCGTGGAAATCGGTAAAAGACGTAGACACTGAGTCAATTTTGTGCGAAATGGATTTCGCATTTGCAAATAAAATGGGCGGGCGAAATTTTAATTCTATGTTACTATTTTTTGAAAAGTGATGTTATTCTTGATTACTTTACGTTCTGAATGTTCCTCTTTTCTTCAAAATTCTTATTGATAATTATATCATAATTACGAATTTATAAGAATGTTTATTTTATTTTTATCAAATCGGTTATAAAACTTTCAAGATGTTCCAAGCTATATTTAAATTATTATTGTACCTCTTATTAATCAAATATTGCGGCATACATTATTGACAACGATATTTGAGGTATCAATCAACGATATCTTCGTATTCAATTTTTTAATGATTTTTTAACTTGACTTTTATCATCATTTTTTACCATAATTTAGATAACAAATTTGTATAAATATATAAATGTAGTTTAATAATTGTCTCACTCTATAATAGCTCCTTTATTTGTTTATTCTATATAAAGGATATCACGTCAAATTTGATGCGTCGGTTAAATGTAAGACATCGTAGATTATTGCTCCAGACGCTCGCGAAAATGAATTAAAAGAAATTATGAAAAACTCGAAATTATCTCGAGCAGACGCTCTTAATTACTACGCAAAGTCCACTTTGCAATTTTGTCTTTACAAAGATAAGTATGTCCATGTTATAAATTTATTTGTTGCTAATTTGTGCTTGTCTGTCTACTAACCCTGATTTTACTTATCTTGGAAGAAATTGTTCTCGTCTAATCTAATTCTACTTATCTTTAAATAAATTATTCAACAATCGCTGAAATATATATGTTTAAAACGTTCTCAGCAAAAAGAACATAACATATTGAGACAATTTCCTTGTCTTCATATGAATAATCAAATATAAAAGGAATGAAACTAGACTCATGATGCTGTAGCACTATATGACGTTAAATGTGATGTCATTCTATTTAATATGACATAAAGTATAATAACATAAAGTATAATCAGCGTATTATTTATTTGTGTATGTCTTTACTTCGTTATTTTCTTATTTGTTCTTATACTTTGACTGATAACGGACCTCGTAATGTCACACGTTTTTCTTATACTAATATGTTCAACGAATATGTAAGTTCATTTTTAATTATAATTTCGGATTGATTTTTACTTATTAGATTTATATTATTACAGCAATGATACTTATTGATTGACTCACGTACACAGTATTCAAATACTATGACGTTCAAGATTTTAAATTGGACACATCTTTTAATTTATATAATTTCATCAATTGACTTAATATGATATCGTATATTGCGATCATTAATTACTGAAGATGACCAAAATTAAGTGGTCGAAACGTTTAAATTATTGTTAATAAACTTTATATTTTATACACGAATAACCAGTATCAGCTCTTATATGCTCTTATATTTTTTTCACCTTTGATTGTATATCAGTCGAGCCTTTACACTTATATTATAAAGTATAATATTTGTCAGTCGATAAAAAGTAACGTATATAACCAGAGAAAATATAACATATAATTCTTAAATTCTAAAAATTCTATTAATTTTATTATATATAAACATATTAATTAATTAGGCAATTAATTAATCTTTTGCAAAATTACCTATACATAATCGATTGTGAAGAAAACATTTGTGTTTGTTTTAATCAAATAATTCATTTGTTGTTTAATAAGTGTTTCGTAACCTTGACAAAATTTTATTCCGTATAAATGAATATTAAATATATATATGTATAGTACGATTGCAACTATACAGAAAACAAGCAAGCAACTGAATAATTAGAAATATTATGTAACTGAATAGTTAAAAATATTACGTAACTGTAAGAATTCAGAAGGTCGAGTTGATAGAATAATAATTGTTTTATTGCTTGTTGACAATAAAGTATGTTGCTAGATTCAACTAACATCAGCTAACGTCGATTAGAAAATTGGTGGTATTCATCCTCGAGATGACTCTTTAAAGATGTTTTGGTTATACTAAATAACTAGAGAGTGAAAAGTTACTTTTTAAAAGTAACTCGTTACCCCGTTATAGTTATTTTTTTAATGCTAAAATAAGATTACACAGTTTAAAAATTTTTTTTGTTTAAATGTTAATTAGAGCAATAAACAATAATGACATTAAATAGACTGACATGTGAAAATATAACTAAGAAGCGAAATGATTTTTCGATTCGAGCTAAAGTTTTGAATATATAAAACTTCATGGATCCATTGTCTTACAGTGGATAAGTTAATAAAATATTAATTTGAATAAAATATTAATTAAGTTAATAAAATATAAATCTATTTCCAGTTTTTCAGCACATTAACATCTTTCTAATACGATGCCTGATTGACCATCAAATTATTAAAAATTGCTTATCAATTTAATTTAATTAAGTGGTATTATTATAAGAGTTCAATTGCGATTATAAATCCGGAAAATTAATTCAGCGCGCAGTTAAAATGACTTTTATTAGTTATATTATTATGATGTAAATATACACATATGCCATAGAATAGTCAAAGGAATTCGTTGTTTTTGTTGACAATAAAAGATATATATCAAATATATTTTGTACTTACCTCTTAAGCTTTCTTGTTGCTTTTAAAATAGTGCGATGAGTTGATATATTATTTTCTTAATAAAATATTTTAATTTAATAAGCTGAAATAAGCATCAAGAAAAACTTGAAATTTCTGACTGAAAATCTGTTGAATTTACAGCCAGAATCTAATTGCGTTACAGAATAAAAAAGTTATAAAATTTTACTTCTTCATACAAATCATTAAAGATTCTTTATAAAAATTAATTCCCATATCAATCTTAATTTCAAGAAAATGTCAAGAAAATGTCTTTTCATAAATAGCGATTAGAATTTGTATCAAAATACTTTCACTTATATTGATCTATCAATCATTAAAAATATTTAATACAACATGCTAATAAGCATTTGACATGCAATTCGCCAATAATAATAAATCAATATATATTACACTTTCCTATTGTAAATAATTCTTTTTTTAACACTTTTTCACTGAGCTATCAAATTCTTATGTAGCTATAAACTATGTGACAAATACAATTCATGAGCTTACGGATACTCCTGCCAGCATAAACAACCCATCGAACAAACAACCCGAAAAAAAACAATACTATCGGATTGTAGTAGAAACACTTTAACACGATTTTCATGGCATGAATGTACAATAACACGATTGTTATGCCGACAGTTTCATCCTGCTCAACACAGGTTTGTAAAGTACTTGTCCTTTTATTACAAAGTGACTTGGATCCGCATATCGAAACGCGAGGCATAGGGGGACTCTCTGGAGGATTTACTCTTTTATGTATATAATTATTTATATCATCAATTATAATGAATATATAGTTATGTACAATATTGAATCTCATTCTTTAACAATAACATCAACAACATGATTAAACAACGTTCCTCATTGGTACACAAATTGTAAATGTACAGATAAAAAAGCATTAGATGAGGTCAATGAGGTGGCGTACGCTCAGCGCGCCATTAATTCCCTCTTCTTTTTTTTATATTTTTTTAAATCCCCATATATATATATACTTATATCTTGAACCACTGCGGGTTCTTTATTCGATTTTTCATGAGCTTATATTTATATATATATATATATATGTATATATATGTATATACTTTAAAGTATATACTTCGTTTAAAGATACACACGTTTCCACATACACACAAATGCGTCAGATTTGCTCCGCGCGACACAACGAGAACATGATAGTTGATGATATCGACTGAATCGGTGCGTGATTTAATTCTTAAAGAGAGTGCATGAGTAATTTGTGACGCGCGATTGGCCAGCCATAAGTCTCTTGCATAATTTGCACAAATTTGCCGAATAATATATCATTTTTAAATAATATATCGCAAGGACTACCGTAATTGTTTTGTGCAACAATTCATAATTTTTTTTATATGCGCCAAAGAGACATAATAAACTACGAAAACGTTACCAGTAAATTAACAGGCACTGTCGCCTTTTTAATTTGTCATCTTGTTTAACTTGGCTCGCCCCGCGCGGCACAAATCTCGACCAATCATCTAAAATCCTACACAAGGCTCCGACGAGTTTTCTTTTTTTGTCGCTTGATAAACGACTTCCACATAATCTAACGCACGAATTTGTATTATTTTCGTATAGAATCGCATCAAGGCGAGACAGAGTCGCAGAAACTTTTTCCGGCGCTCAAAACGCGAAGGACTTGCTTGCATTCTCATGGTTCACCGATAGATATTTCTTCGCCAGAAACTCGTAAAAAAAAAAACACTAGAGAGACTAGTCAATCGAGATTTTTGTCTTACAGCTTCTTCCTAGCCGTCTTTTTATTTACTGTTAGTTCATTACTCCGAGGCACCGATTATTATGGTACTTTCAATGAAGAAAACAATGAATTTATAACAATGAAAAAATTTAAATCAATTCTATAATTCCTTCGATAATTAATATATGAACAGAAAGTTTCTCAAAGATTTGAAAATCAGAAAACGCAAAATTTTTGTAATAAAGTTGTAAATTTCTGTTAAAATTTTGTAAAACTTTAAAAAAAATTATTATCCAATTTTAAATAAGGAAATTTTAATTACGAATTTTAATTTATTTATAATGTGTTAAAAATTATCTTTGAAGCAGTTTGAAATTTAAACACTTAATATTTAAATATATATATATCATCAACATTTTTTTATATGTGAAATTTAGTTTAAGAAATTACAAAAGTTGAAGGATATTTCTCTTCTAATTTTTATTCTCTTATGCACATTATGTACTTGGTATTATATAATCACCAAAATTTTGCTGTCAAATAGCAATAAGTGTCCAAGAAAATTACTTTTTATTTATTTTCAAAATTTTTTAAATACAAATAAAATATACAAATAAAAATATATTAACGAATTCTCTAGTCTCTTTTTTTCTCTTATGAACTCTTTCTTGTGCTCCCGCCTCGTATTACGGGGTTGAACATTCTAATTTCGAATTATGTCAAATCTCAATTTAACGGCTGGGGAAAAGAAGAAAGACAAGCAGGGACGCACGGAATTTGATCGCTGCAAAAATACAATGTTTATGCAAATATAGTTCCACATAATCAGAATTAGTTTATATTGAAAACGTAATCTTGCAATCGTCATCTTTCAATGTCACGATGTTTAAGACGAATTTCATAATTCCAAATAAACTTAAAATATTTTTAACACTATAAAAGATTAAACATTTTGTACCAAGAATACATGTATATGGTATACTTTGTGATCGACTTGATTACAAAAATATTTATTTTATATAGACAAATCATTTCATAAAAGAGAAAATCGAAAACATTTAATTACAAATTGAATTGAATTAACCAATGAAATTATAGCTGTCGTATAAGGATCTAACAACGAATTTACAACATCTTCTTTAACACACACTTTAAATTTGCTATATAAAATTTTATGTTTTTTTAATCAAATAATTTCTTATCCAATAAGTTTTATACGAAACATCGAAACTTCGAAATTTTCTAGCTGTTACTCGTATTCCAGCGATTTGTTTTACAACTACAGTCTATAAAAAAGTTGAATATCAACTGTGCAAATAAAAAAAACTAAAAAACATTTCGTTTGACGAAAATGCACACGTTTCAAAAATAGTTTTGCACCATTCTATAAATGTCTAAATCATACATGTAACCATCCTTTAAATTTTTTAATCGAGAAGATAATCCATCAAATTGATTAATGGCAAAAATTTATCATTCCTTCTATCTCAATACATACGTAACAGGTGGTGCAAAACTATATTTGGTTTGTGCTGACAATGAAATATTTTCACAACGTAGCTTTATACAATCCGGCGGCGGAAGTCAAATATATACGAGATGGGATACCTTTTTCACGCGAACCGCGAGATTTTTAAGACCCTGCGTGAACAACAATTCTCGGGCTAGTTGCACCGACATCATCCGGCGTTGAAAGCGATTAATTAAATTTTCCTTATATGTATTATACGAGTGTTTCGTAACTTTTATTATATTTAAACTTTTCTTGTTTGTACGCGTTATCAGTGCCTGCTTCTGCAGAGGAACGATAACTTGCTAATCGGAAGTTAGTCTATCCGGACTGTCAGTGCAGCTCAGTCCTATGCGACCGGCGCTATGTGTCCTTTGTACTTGGCAGGGTGCGTGTCCACTCGCGCGCCTCGCCTTGTTTATCCGTTTTTCTTTTTTTTCTCTTTTTTGACGCACTCGAGCTATACATAGAAAGTTATGTACAACGATATTAACATGAACTGCAGTGGCAGTGAACAGTGCACGTGGATATTGCAAACAGCAGCAGCAGCAGCAGCAACAGCAGCAGCAGTAGCAGCGGGGGCGGCGGCGGCAGCGATGACGACGACGACGAAAACGACGACGACGACGACACGACGACGACGACGACGACGATGACGACAATTATACAAGGTGTATGCGTAATACGAAACACGGCAGCGACTACCACAACTAGTTTGTTAATCTGTCTGCTTCGCAATTTTCCTTTTCTCTCTCTCTCTCTCTCTCTTTCTCTCTCTCTCTCACTCTCTTCGTACTACTTGCTACTCCTCAGTTTATGGACTTCCGGTCTGCGATCCTGTGATGATCGAAGCGCGAAATCGATGTTTCGTAGCGGCTGACACATGTCGTGTGTTTATCATTAACACGAATTTTTTTTCTTTTTTCGTTTATCGCTTTTCCAGATTCTATGTGCCACTTCCTTTTCCAAAGAACAGTCCCACTATCTGCGCAAACTCCGATCTAATTTTCAGCTTGCATGTATGTGCGTGTGTGAACATATTTTACATGTATGTATACATTTACATATACATATATATGTAGAGAGAGAGAGAGAGAAAGAGAGAGAATGAAAGAAAGAGAAAGATGTTTGTATATGTTATGTAAGTATATGTATGTGACTCGAATTGTGAATTAGATTCGTATTTGTGTGATTGCGCATACGTCATAATATCATCTATTCTCGTAGATGTGTGATTACATGTGCGTGTTTCTTTTCGTGTATGAGCGAAAGGGACCATGTTGCACGCGCGCACACGTTATGTACGCACAACAAGAAAAAGGAAGATAGAGAGAAAATGTACAAAATCAAAGAAAAGTAAAATGATTATACTTATGTTCGTGTATGAAAGGAGAGAGTATTTGTGTATAAGTGTGTATCCGTGTATTTCTTTTACACATATGTATATTTTTCCTCCTTTTTTTTTTATATATATATGTACGTCCGTATATATACACACGTGAGTTTCACAAAAATATATAAAAGAGAGAATATCTATGTGTATACATATATATATATGTGCATATATACCTATAATGTATATATACCGATATATAGACGATTTATACTTAAATTTGTGTGGAAAAGGGTATTTTATCGTAATTTATCTATATGTATATATGTATACATGTATATACATATATATATAGAGCCTGTAGAAAGTGCTTGATTGAGATTTTCTTTCGGTTTCATTAGTCGTAAAACAAGACACACGAGGTAAGGATTGTGTGTAGTCCGGCACCGTCCACGAGAGTCCGACGCGAGATCGGGATGAGAAGAGTCTCTCGATGAGGGAACATCGACGAACGTGTCCAGTTCGCTGCACTTCTCCGCCTCTTCCCGTCGTCTCGTCGCCCTCTCACAGCACGTTGAACGACGGTGTTCTCTGGATTACGTATTATATACATTAACATGTGTGCCGGAGAATAAAGAAACCGGAGATTTTACTGTGACGGCGATTGTTTTTCCGTTCCACCGCGCAGGATACTGCAATTCCACAGCGCTCGTTAAGCCACGTGCTAGAACTTTAAGCTATGTGTCCTTTCCCGCGTTCACTTTCCTCCTTTCCAGCCACAAAGGATTAAGGAGGCTTAATAACACAGTGTTTTACGTTTTGCGAAATGTCTAATTCAGTCCTTATAGCATCGTCTTCGAGCGAATATGATTTGCTCGAATAAAGAAAGAGAGATGTGTAGCTACCCTCGGACCGCACAGCATCATGCCATTTTCCGTTGCCCCTTCCATTGTCCTCCTCTTCTCGCATCATCCTCTTCATCCTTCTCGCATCTCTTTGATAACTTGTTCATTAGGCTTTTTTTTCCGAGTCCTCGTTCTGACGATCGAGCATCACTCTCGAGATATTCGACGACTCGATGAAAACGATTTCCATGCGGGGCGAACGAGATAAGACTTTTTAGGTGATTGAATTGGCGAATAAGCGTTACGTTTGCTATGCACTGTCGCTGTATGTATCGGTCAATCGAAGAAATGGACATGGTTGCAATCCGCCTTGTGAACAATAACTCGCGATAAACTCGTTGATAATGCGCGATATCATGAGATAGTGGCGTTCGTTGACGAAGACAGGACAGTTGTAGGGACGACGGACTGCACGATGGTTTCTAATGCATGATTAGATGTAAGAATATGGTCCATCGGTGAGGGCGCTACACAGCAACAATCAGGAGGAGTCGTCCTTGCCTCGGGCACCTCTGCTCGGCCTGTATTCGAGACCCGGATCGAATTGCATCAGCACGAAAACCTGGCAAGTTAGAAGTAAACGACTCAGTAAAGCGATTTGAATTGCTTATAAATTGACAAAATTAAAAATAAGCAATTAACAAGATATTAATCCTCGGCCAACCAAATTAATTTTTACTGTTATTAATAAAATTTTATTCGTGCTGTTACTAATAAAATCATGCTAATAAAATTTGTTATGAATCTTAAAATTCTATAATACGTAATGAAATTATCTGAGATGTGATACCTGATCCGTAGGTAATAATGTAAAGTCATCGGGTGGATTTGTGATCACGTATCGCTTGGAAGAGGCGTCGCACGACGAGCTAGTGTCTCGAAACCTAGAAGATTCGAGTAAATGTTAGCAAATAAGAAGAAAGATAGTAGTGAAGAACACGAGCTTGACTTTACACCAAGTGTAACTGAACTAATCAGAGTTGAGCTAAGTTAAGCTAAACTAAAATAAACTAAGCTAAACTAAATTAAACATATGTGGACCGTATGACGGACAACTAAATGCTAAATAAACAACAAGATGACATAAAGATAGAAAGACAAAGATAGAGAGAGAGAGAGAGAGAGAGAGAGAGAGAGAAACAGAGAAAAAGTAGTAAAAAATGATAGGTATTTTTTGGATGAGGGCAACTTACAACTCGTTGCTTTTCATTACTTTCTTTTTCATGATGCAAAAACGCAAAGTGTAAAAGGTGTGCGGCAGAAAATCATAAGTCACATAGTAAGTACGTGAATAGAAGTAATAAACGGCGGTACAATAATGGCAGCAATCGGAGTAGTCGCTGTTTTTGAACGGTAATATATACAATGTATAGAAATATATGTGCGTAGGGTAATCCAATAAATACCATCGAGAGAGGGAAAAAAGTCCGGTACCTGTACCTGTACAGACCAATGCACAGCATTCCGTACGACTTTAATGCTGCGACAAAGAGGTCACCGTACTTGCCTCCCTCGCCATATTGAGCCAATGGCCCGTCATACAACGCGATCTGACCAACACGACACCGATCCCTATTAGCCAGACTATCTGCCGTACTGTGAATCAGATAAAAATGTCACATTTATTATTGTGTAAAAATTCTCCCGATTAACCAACTGGATATTACATGGCATAGATGTTATTAAGATCTTACCTGTACCCTCCCCTTAAGCCTGCTCCTTCAGCCAGGATCAATTCCAACTCAGGCGTAGCTCCACCGGTGATCAGTGACCGAATTAGAGTTAGCGCATTTTGGTTGAAATATGTCTGCAGAAATACGTAATATTATAACTTTCGTCATAACTTCCCATACAGCACAGATCATTCCAGCAACATTGTAACATTTCAGAAATGTTACAGTAATATTACAGTAATGTTGCAACAATATTGTTGCAAGCTTATATGTGCTGTATGGATAGAGTATCAAGAAACGAGGATGTGACATGAAGCTAATAAACTATAATGAACGCGAATAAATGAGTGTATGAAGTGTATTATTGATTGATATACAGTCCAAAGATTTAATTTAATACTGACCGTCGACATAAGAGAATCCAATACACTGACTGCGAAGGCAGTACCACAGGCGAACGGTTGAGTGAGGTAGAGTTCTGTGTCCGGGTCATCGTCGTCGTCCTGGTCAAGGAATTGCACATTGCTGTCATTCACAAGCTCTGGAATAGCAATGAAATAATCATGAGTAGAAATAAATAGTTATTTTCAATATTCAGCACAAAAGATATCTTTAGACTTTAATTAAGAAATATTACAAAATAATAACATCTTTGGAAAAAACTATTTCCTTTAATACTATAATTAAAATGTCTAATTAATTATAATGATGTTTAGGAATCTTCATTTTTATTCTGATAATATTGAGCACGTAGAAATGTAATAAGTAATTCTAACGATTTGATGGAATCTTTTTCGTTACCTGTGATCATTGGCACATTTGCTCCATAAACAGATCCCCGTCTTTGCAAGACAATCGGGCTGCCAACTGCGATCAAATTGACTTATTCATTATCTGCTGTAATTTGCACTTTCGATTTAATAGCATGGTTTTAACGGAGAAATGAGGTCTCCGCTTTCCGAACGGTAATAGTGATATCATACCTTGGCTAAGCACGCCGATTGTATCATCGAAAGTCATGGCCTTGATATTGAGGGATGCGAGGATGGCCTCCTTGTCGGCGAGGGTGGGGTCATCATTGCTAGGCACTTTAGCCGACAGGATGCAACACATGTCGCATAAATTCACGTTAACGGCACGCAAATCGGCTCTACTTAATGGTGAACCCTGCAAAATGTCATTCAAGTAAAATAAAAGCTGCAGAAAAAAAATTTCTGCCGCGAAATTATTTTTCATTGTCTTCTTTTTATGTTAGCGATCAATTCGTATCGCAAACGATTTTCTTGACTTTCATTAAATTTTCTGTCAATGTATGGATATCTGACAATGAATATCCATATCAAAATTTTAATAGAATTTTTATATTTTTTTGTGCGAATTTCATTATACAATACTTCAACTATTCTACTGTTCAAACAACAAAGAAGAATTTTGCACAGATCTCGATATATCATGTTTATTTTCACATTTTATGCAAAACTTGGGAACTTTGTAAAAAACGGTAATTAAAGATAAAAAATTATGTATTGACAGAAGGGTTAGTTGTTTCATGTTTAACTTTAGTAATTAGACACAAAAATCTTTGTTAACATGTATCTGGAATATTAATATACAATAATGTATACATCATATTATTATACACATAATATATAATAATATAAGGTATACACAATATCTCTCTCTCTCAGAGATTTATCATATACTTTTTTAAATCAATAGATATGAAAAATATACAACTATATTTAAATATATATTCTTTGTAATTTCTTCTCTCAAAGCATTAATAAAACAAAATCTAAAATATAAAAAAAGTTATTTTATATCTATTATACATATATTAGAATAAATTAAAATTAGAGCAACTCGTCAAATTTCAGAACACAACAAATTTTCATGTAATTATCTGGTCTTTTTAATTTTTGATTCTATTGTTTAAGTGACTAATGAAAATAATAGATACGTTACAAATTTGTTACAAATAATAATTTTTAATTACACTCTTGATTAAAAAGATTTACTCTAAGTTCGTTAAAAAATCTAGAGCCAGATAAAGAACAAATATTCTATTGTAAAAATCCAAGACGTTCTGTACTATACGATAAAATATTTACATCGCGCAAGATAATGCTACGATTCAACGAAACGAGAACAGCCTTCTCACATTTAGAACCGATATCTTCGGTAGATTTTGCAGCATTTTCCACTCGCGGCGTATGTAGTCCACCGATCCAACTATCACTACGTGTTTAAGCTCGTGGTAATGAAAATTGGAAGCTCGTAATGGCATGACAAGGTTCCTCAGTCCGATGAGGGGCGAGTCGGGATCGGCGAACAGGCAGACGACAACATGTCCGTTAAGAACTGTCATCGCCGCCTGATTACGATCCAGTATGCAGTCTTCGAGATTACGGGAGGGGCTCCAATGGAACATCCCCGTTGAGTCGTATTTCATCTCGGTCTTCTCGAAATCAAAATCTTTCGCTTGATCGTCAGCGATCCCGACCTGAAGACCACCGTTGTTGTTAACGTTTGTGCCACCCGAGGCTCTACTCGTTGGCCTGAAAAAAATCGCACATTACGATTAAACAAACGAAATTATAGGTATAACACGTACATCGTCAATGGTATTATAGACAGAATAACGGTAACAATAATAATCTTACACTTATCCGTACAAAATTGTGAATGGAATCACTCTCGAAATTTCTGTTCAAGCTTTTATGAAATCGATTAAAACCGTAAAGACACACTTTCGCATGCATTTCATTCACATTGTATTATTTTTCATTATCTAGCGCTACTAGTGTTGTTACTTTATATCTTAGGGCGAATGGAAATTGAATAATAAATTACTTGAATGCAGCAAATATTAAAGAAAGATATAGAATTTTTCGGAGTTATTGAGCTTTCATATGTCATGCTTATAAATACAATTTTTAAATGATAAAGGTTTAAGAAATGTCTCTATAAAATTCACAATTTTCACAGGATTTGTTAAAAAGTTACAAAGTCGCAATTTACTGCGCATCTATTTAGATATATGTTGCGCGATTTTTGTATCTTTTGCGCAATTAATTCAACTCCGCGATTGACTCGAATTATTTATATCCGTTTTATCAATGTATTATACATTAACTATAATTTTAGTTCAATTTACTTTTCATCTTTTTCTTTTAGAACTAGAAAAAGATAAAGAGTTAGTTGAACCGAGATTAAAATTAAACTATATTGGTAGAAACCGGTATTAGATTAATTTAAAACATGAGAAATGTCGGTCAATGTAATTCTTTGTCTGAACGCAGTATGCGTAAATTTTTCACGCATTCTGAACAAGACATAAACGGCCATCAAAACTCGTATTTCGACGTATGACATTCACATATTTTTACGAGCGTCGTTAACGTCAGTGGTGCATGTTTTCCAAGATTAAGTATGCTCATAAAGCTCTATGGACTTCTATACTTTTTGCTGTCGCACCATGCAACATATAACTACTGCACAGTGCGCAATTTCGAAGACGTAATATGAGATGGAAAATTTAACTTCATGGAACATACTGCTCATTTATAATATTTACGTCCCTATATTAGGCTATTTCTAATAATTTATTTTCTCGTAAAATAAGAAATAAAAAGCTTGACTTATAATGCGCGTTTAATTTGGCGGATTAATATTTATTAACGATTGAATAGTTTTGCCAGATAAAAGCGCATCAAATTATCCAGTTAATCCTTTTGATAAATAATAACAAAATAACATTTAATTTTAAAAAATGATAAAACGTAGAGACAGGAAACACTGGAAATTAACCTTATTAAAAAAATTGAACATATCGAAAACATATGAATTATTACCGGCATTAAATTTGATTTTACGTCAACAATTAAAACTTATTAAGTAGAAATACACGTTTTCAGACCATTCTTTCTCGTAGAAAAAAGATGCGTATGATTTAAATATTCTATCGCGGATTATATTCAGAGCATCACTTGACATGCAGGAAGCATGTTCATTATTATTACACAGCCGTGGGATAAAGCAGTCGCATAATCACGTCACAGTACAAGGTAGCGTTAACAACAGAAGCGTACATGAGCTTTTTGACTTCGTAGGCGAGATGGTAGCCAGCGTATGCGGACTCCTCTTGCGATCTGGAATCAGAAGGTTTGCGTAACGTTGGATCTGTTCTAAGATGACTCTCTCTCTCTCTCTCTGATTTGGTCCAGTTGATGAAAAATATAATGATGAGAATGGTAAGTGATTCTTCGGCAATTAAATCAAGACGATTGTCCGATTTTAATTGTGAAAGGAAATATTGCTGCTTACACGTCATGTGATCTTGTTTTAACGTACAAAGATTTGGTTGCAAAAGTACGAATCACATGTGTTTGTTGGGAAAAAACACCGAATGTTCGGGAATCTTGGAATAATAATAGAGAGAAATTGCAGAAACTAATCTAGCGAACGTGTAACAGGTTCATCGGAAAATGTCAACGACCACCTGTAGCCTGTTATTCGCACCATCCGGCAACGTAGTACAAGTGGCTGTCGTCCTCGCGCGATTTCTCTCGTGATTTATGCGAACCGTTTGTTGTTCAAGTTTACGGTGCCCTTTGTCAACACTTGAGCGATAAAAAGCACTTATCTCTTTTGCTTCCGATTAACTGGTTTTACATCTAACATCCTAATCGACATCAAATAAAGGTAACATAACATCTATGTTGTAATTTCGCACTCAACAATATAAATGTAATATAACATATAGTGTTACATAATAGTTACATTATTGAAGGCAAAATTATAATATAACGTTATGTTATATTTTTAATTGGTATCGACTGGGATCATTTCATCGCTAGAAGATACAGTATGTCCGATCAAGCTATATGTCCTTTCACAAGAAAAGAATAATACTTTTAGAAATGTAACAAAATTAAATATAAACGATCAGGAGCTTATTCGGTTTATACATGTCAACGGCGACTCACGATATACATATAAATATCGAAATTACTCTCTCGATTGTAGATGAGATGATTCTGGATCGCATCGAAGATCTCTACCGAGAATCGGTACGTTAAATCTTGGCGGGTTATATGGATCGTACGTTTAACGGTTTTAGGAACATGCTAGAAAAATGCTAATGCAAAGGTCGTTGATACATTAATGTGCAGATCATCCTAGTGCACTCGATCAAAATAGGACGTTGTTATATTATTGGATTAATATCGTTTAGCTGAAAAGTACACGCATTTACAAAAAAAGAACAATATAAAAGGCGCATATTTAAAACTGCACATTTTACTTTGTGACATGTATAATTAGGTTATTCAAAATTCGTTGTCAATTCGTCAATTAGTGCAACATATTAGGTCTGCTCTTTTTAGCTAAAATTTTTGCACGGTTCATCTTTCTTCCTTTTCTCTGATGTTGGAAAGTAAAAAGGAAAGATGAACCGTGCAAGAAGTTTAGTTAAAAAGAATAGGCCTATTATGTACACAAAATAGTTGTCACACAGAATGGCTTAACAAAATTCTATCCTATTTGCCAATTAGAATTCAGTTACAATTTGAATAAAGTAAAGTGATAAAATGTAAATTAATAAATAAATAACTGTTGTACGACAGGACAGAGAGAGATCAGAGCGTACTTCAAGAAGATATTTACGTTCAAGCGACTCACAATCAGAGAAGAAAGCGATTCTCATTGTTTAGAAAATACGTGTCGGTATCAAATGTCGAGTGCACTGTAAGTCTCGCCACAAGGTGACATAAAAAAATATATATATTTAAAAAATCCGAGCGTTGTTTTGGGAAGATCGCTTCTCGCCTTCTTATGTTAATTCTCAGTAGCGAAATTCGCATGTGTTGCTTTGGTTGGGTGCAAAACAGGCGTATCATTAAGTACTCTGATAATCAATGATTATGAATGAAATTGTAATTTCTCATATACGATGGCGATGTAAGTGATCATGTTTGGATGCGAATATGCTAGGTGTGATGATGAAATTATAATGTGCTGCGGATAATTAGGTACCTTTGATTATACGGCTGATTCGGGCTGGACAGACTGTCATTCGTCGCTCGATTTACGTTTGGCTTCACCTTGTTGACCTGCTTCGTTGAATTTATCATGGTCATCCCGATGGAATTCCGATGATTTCTCATAGCTGCAATGTAAAGGGATTATCAATAATATTTATGAAATAATATTGAATAATAAATGGTAGAAAGATATTTCATATCAAAGGTTAACAGGTTTTCAATCATTTTACAATTTTAATTAACAAATTAGTAAAAATTAATTAATATTACACATCTCGTAACTGAAACTTACCATTCGGATCGTCTCGTTCACGGCTGATTTCACCTAAAATGGATAGAACAGTGTTAATTCTAAATCTGAGCATCCTATTTATCGTCGATAGTGGGCAAAGCAACAATGATTAAGACAATTAAAGTGTCACATTGATCGTGACCTAACTCCCCCCATTACAGCGTATATTATTTCCGTGATGATGAGCCTACAGCCCCATGCTTACAGGCGCGCATACTTCACCCTATACATGTATTTTGCATGTATCAAAAGATTAATAATTAATGACGACGATCAAATCAGAAGATCTTTAATTGCGAAATTTTCAAACTTTTATACATTAAAATTCTTTTTAAGTATTTATTCAAAGTATTTCTTATATAACAATTGTATTTGACTATATGATAAATATTGAATTTCTTTTCTAAAAATTCTTTCCTAAAAATATATTTAAAAAATGTAAAGTCAAAGGTAGAAAGAAAATTTATTCACAGATTCATTACATAGGTAAAAAGCAATATCTGCTTTAGAAATATTGCAAGCTATTGCGGCGCTATGAAAATTAACGAGGGACAACATATGGCGCCTGTCGCGGTAGTTTCTTGAACAACCATTTTCTGCAATGATGAAACAAAATTATAAAGTAGATGATGTACACACATATTCGCCAACAAACACAGATGTTACCAAACTAAAATTTCTATGTATTAGAAACCATTAATCTACCGTGCTGTGTATACAACTATAAATCCATCTTCACAAAGTTGAAAGCAACAAGATACTATCGATCGAAAAGCGCGTTTCACAAAGTCAACGACTCAGTCGTGGAACAAACATTCTAAATGTATGAAAGAAAAAATTCTATTTATGATACACAAAGTTTAAAGGGAGAAATTAGTTCAGCAAAAATTACTTGAACTAAAACGTTTCTCAGACTTGTATTGTCAAAAATTAATTCGACTCAATAAAGTAACATTTATAATTTATAATCTGAATATTACGTTAAATAAGGTATTTATTAAGATAAAAGAGGAGAATTTCGGAGCAAATCTATAGTTTATAACAAATTTGTGTATATATTTAATTTATAAGTTGACGTGAAAGTATGAGAAACATTTGCATAATTAGAAACAATTTTCTACTTACGCAGACGAGCACCAATATATATTCCGAGCATTTTAATTACGCGATTTTAACTTATTTCCAACAACTTTGGCATTCTTTGTTAGTTTATATTTAAAAAAAATACTTTTTTATATCCTTTGAATTTTTGATTTTATGAAAAAATTAATTTATGGCAAAACATGTTTTGCAATAATAAATTATTAGATGGAAAAACAAGTACGAATATTATTTTTCGGAAAATTGCCTGTTTATTCGCATTTTCGTAAAAAACGCTTTTTAAAATGATACGCACGTCCATCGATATGTAACTTTATTTGAAAAAAAAAAAAAGAAAAAACATGTAGGTCAGTAAATAAATACATTTCAGTCATTAACATCTGCGAAATGTATTAAATGCTTTACGAATCTATGATAAAGCAAATGAATAAATAATATCAAAAATAAGTTTTGTATGACTACCGAATGCTATTGCAACTATACTAAAATTGTGTTTTGTGCAAACTAATTCAATGAAGTTCAAAGTAAATTTGAAAACCAAATAACTTATTTTATTTTTTATAATTTATAAAAGATAAAATATATAATTTTATGTATAATAATAAAGATGATTCCAAATGAAATAGTCATTAAAGTAACACGAGTAATAAATTTATAACTTTAAATAGACACTACACTAGAAATAAAATGACGGAAAAGTATGAACAGGTATTTTTGAATCTATTAAACAACTTCATGCAACGCTGTCAATAATGGAGAAAGTAGTATATACGAGAATGTTCATTAGCACACACAATCATGATTAGAAAGATTGACATTTCATTTCATATCAATTTTTTTTCTACTTTCTCCAATGCTTCATCAACACAAAATTAGCGCGGTAAACTTTGATAAAAGGAAAAATCTTAATCGAACACGACGTGTCAAGAACCTATCGCTCAAGCGAGTTTGACGAAGCGTATCAAATGCGGAAGATTGAATTTCCGAGAGATGTCGATCGAGAGCAGTGATTCTTTTTAAGATCGTCGTATCTGCTAATTGTCAAGCAACTTCTCGTTAGCGTATTCGTGTCGTATTGCCAATCGAAATTAGAAAGGGCAGCTTGCGAGACTGTAGCATGGTTTTTGAGATTGAGGTGTAACTGTACCTCTTACGTGAACCATCTTGGGCAGTTCTGGCGGAGTGAATGTGGGGGGAGGATGGTGGTCGTCTGTAACAAACCACTACACATGTTAGCTACCCTAACTAATTACCTAAGGCCTAGTCGCTACTCTATCGTTGAACAGTACTAAATCGCTATAACTTCTAAAAGCGAAGTTCCGTTTCAGCGTCGCGTGACGATACTGATAATTCGAAAATCATGTCAAAATGATTTTGTTACACTTAGCAAAAAAAAAGTTATAAAAACAGTCTTTCCTTACCTTGCGCTAAAAGCTAGGAAATGTAGAAATATAACAGATACAGAAAGATTAAAATTTGATTATTATACATAAATCGTTGACTAAAATTTTACTTATATAAATGTTAATATGAATTAAATCTATATATATGTAATAATTAAATGTAGAATATAACGTCGACGATATTAAGCTGAAACGGCCTTTCATATTTATTGCGCTAAAAACAAAATATCGTAAAGAAAAAAACCACTAAAATTGTAGAGATAAATGTGTAATTCTGAAATTCTAACAGATAAAAATACAGTTCGTGACAACATGGACGAGTTAAGGTCAAACAGTTTTTATGAGAATTTTAATATTAAAAACGACTTCTCGACCATATTGCGGGAACGTTATACAACATGATACTAAAATCGACCTACGATCATAAACGTGCAGTGTGCCCAAAACATTCCTAATTCATGCCGAAGATGACGCAAGCGGAGAAAACGCAACCGATATCGAGCAACTTACGAACGTAGCAACCTTTGCTTATTTCTGACGAACGTACAAGTTAAAAACGATCCATTGCTTCCACTTGCGTCGTGTTATATCCTGTCCTAAGCATGCTATAATATAGTCTTACAGAGTGAATATTTACTCGGCATTGTCAGTGCGCTTTGCATTCTCCGGGAAAGAGAATTCACGTGCAAAACGACAAAGACTTTGCGAAAGCTCGGGAGAGATTGAAAGAGTGCATGAAAGATCATAGAGCTCGTCTACTGAAAGCGCAAGGAGAATTCTCTTTTTGGATTCCGACGTGAACTCGTCGTCTACGGGACGAGACGAGACGCGCCGACGATTGCGACCTACTGTTTTGTTTACAATTGACATTATCTCGAAACCGACGCACAGTGTGATACGAGCGAAAATACTTGCAATTTATGCGAAGTTCCTCTTTACGCACTTACTCGAGCCCCCCCTTGAGCGGAATAATGCTACGTTAATTAGAAATTGTAGACATTCGTCTTCGCTCGGAAAATCAAAGTAAGCCCCCTTTGATATGTTCCTTCCAAGGAAACGTCCCCACAAATTGTGCAAAGTGTAATTCCTTGTTTCCCTTTATAAAACGAGATCGCAGAACTTCCGGTTTTCAATTGAAAATGATGTAAACAGAAATTAATGAGGAAATGATTAAAGTCGACAAAGCGAGTTACGATGAGATATATTGCACTTGACATTATTAGGAGATATATTCTCACAATCAAATCTCTAAATATGAGACACCAAGAAACCAAATCTTATCATTGTAGCTAGCTTTAAATTGACACCTCATTCGATTTTAATTCAATCCATTTTCGCATGAAATTAATACCTCATAATATTTTCCATTTTACATTATTATTTTTCAAATTTTGATGGTGACTTGATTTTTGCACGACTCTGTTTATTTGAGGACACATTTCCCATGTTTCGCAGAATGCAATAGGTTTCATCCCGTAATTAAATCTATCAATCTAACCCATTTGTCAGATCAAGTTGATTAAAAAATAAATGATAGATCGATGTAGGATGTTCGAGTAAATGCGTAAAAGGTGGTACGCTTCATCGGCGGTATTTCCTACGGTTGTACAGCATCACTGCGTAAACCGTTGAATGTCCGCGTTTTATTAGCACCTACGCCTCTATAAACGCGTAGCAACGCGTGTGCGTGCGTTGCGATCTAAATTGCATCTTCTTGTGTGAACGCGACCGCGGCCGGGGGAGATTGTACGTGAAATTAAATATAATATATACAAGATAAGAGAAAAATGCAATATATATAAATGTCAATGTATATCCGCGTTCTTCGCTAGACTTACTTGCGTACGAGAGGTCTTCACCTATGCGGAGTGGTGGAGGAGACGAGGAGAGAAGATAGATTCGGACAGATAGACACATATAGAGAGTTAGTTAAAGAGTCTTTGCTTGCGAATCTCGTGTTCTGTCGTGAGCCCGTGCGCGCGCGCGTGTGTTTTGTTGTTTTTCGCGTGTAGATTACGTATATACGCGTGTATGTGTGGGTGTGTGTATGCGCGTGAATTGTGAATTGTGTGTACCTTGACATTTAATGTGATTGCTGATTCGCGTGTTTCGCCATGTATACATATGAGTAAGATGAGTGTAGAATGCGTTGCTCGAATGAGCGATGCAAATAGTGCTAGTGTATAAATTTTTACGTTAATTGATATTTGTCACGCTTCTCTTACGCGCGCATCGCTCACGTGTACACGTCTATCTAATATCGTGAAGATGTGGTGCTGAGCCGGCACAAACACCGATCTGCTTCCGAAAGAGGGAAAAAGGAAAAAAAAATGGTATGGCAATCGGAGGTCACCAATGTTTCATTGATCTCTACGCTGTTGGCGAATCAAACTGTCCGCGAGGTTGCTCCGATGGCCAACAATTTTTTTTATGACACAGAACACTCGTTGATGTCGCGTGACAACGCCGTCAATCCAAAAGCGACGTTCATCTGACCGTTAATAAAGTAAATGGATATCGGCGGTTCTGACGATATCAATGTGGCGTTGACGCCGACTCAAAGAGTGTTTTGCGAACGAAACACAGGTACTCCATATCCAGCGGTAACACTCATGTGTTAATTACGAAACATTGATTATAACGTCAAAAATATTTAAGGAATACCGAAACGAATATCAGGTTATGACGTTTATAGTTAAAGACGTTAGTTCTCTTCGATATCAACGATCGTTGCCTCTGCCACAGGACGAGTAAAAATCCACGTAATAAAAAAGGCTAATTCTAAAGTATCTCTAATTACACGTCGAATTATTAGATATCGAACACCGATGCAAGGTTGATTGGAGGTAGTTTAATACTTCAAGGCAATCACATCACGTCGATTTTCGATTGCGTTAATTTCATAATTCACTCACAACAATAACCATCGAGTAACACTGACAAACTTTTAGGAAAAACTACATTCAAAACGACATTGATAGTAGTGTAATCTCAGTTGCAAAATAGTTAAGAACACCACACCAATAGGGACTCAAACACTAACGATGTTCTACGCTGGAGCCATTTATCAATCCGAACGAACTTTAGGAGATTAGCACAACGGCATTATAATTTTGTTATAAAAACTTATCGCAAAATTATATAGACCAATCAAGGTCTTACAAGCTTAACAAATAGACTTAATATTTTGTAGTAGATATGAAAATTTCTGTGGCATGTTTCGCGCGTTGTGCTAGTCTTGTTGAATATGTAATGGTAATTTTTTTATTCGGTAAGCTTTCGTTTAAAACCGCGTAAAATTTATCGATAAAATAGGCCTTGACGAAAAATTTATTGAATAGAAAGAAACACACATGTAATTAAAGTTTACCGTTACAACATTATCTTTGATCGTCAAGACCTCAAATCAGATATTGTAATTTCAAATCATGTTTCCAGATTAAAAAATTTTGCCTTTTTTACAATATATCCGTCAAACAAATGATATGATTAAATCGCATATAAGATCGTTTATTTAAACATGACCTTTGAATTTATTTGATATAATAGATAATAACTGTATTTAAAAATAAATATTTAAATACAGTTAAAAGTACAGTTCTTAATTGGTATAACAGTACAGAAATATATAAGATAAGAAATTATTATTGCAATCAAATTTATATTATTTAGATATTTCAATAAATATCACAATTCATAACTTCGAAATAATTACAGTATTTTGTACTACGAATTTACTAGCATTTATTTCACGGCACATACCTTTTGTGCATTGCATAAAACAAAGAGAAAATTGCTTTTCTTTTTATATATATATATATATATAATTAGTTAGAACTGTAATTTTGTTATGATATGAACGCTGAGGTTTTTTCGAGTCAAAGGCCATGTTGCTCTATTAGAATATTATCTTCTATTTTCACAATCACACCTTATCCAATGATTTTACTTTAAAAAAATTTTCGTATTTCCGGGATTAAGATAAAAGAATGACGTTTGGTACACAATCTACACACGGGGGATACGTACTTGCTCTTCCAACCATCTGAACAGCTCGCACGCCTTTCCGGAATGTGGCCACTGCCCGAAGGGAGGAGAGAGAGAGAGAACCAGAGCTGTTAGTTGTCACAACCAAAATAATGTCAACCTAGATGCGGGGGTCTCAACGGGTGTGGGGGATCTAAATCCGTTGTCCCGATCGATATGTCACGTTTAGAGCGATTTATCAGGATCAGAGTATCACAAATTTTCGTATTTTCTCTCTGATTTTCGATTTAACTTAATTTTTGTTCTTACTTAAATTTGATTTTATATTTATATCAGCGTTTCTTAAATTACATTCAAGATTAATTTAATAAATCATGCCTGTGAAATATTTAGTCCGTGTAGAAATCGTTTATGAAAAGATAGAAATTGAATTTCGAAATAAAGATTTAATCGAATGTCGCTAATTTGACAGATCACAAAAATATTTCAACTTTTGCGAAAATGTCGTTGTAGCTTACAGTAACGTGACCTTCGATGGAGAGAGTCATTATTAACATTGGTGTTACAACCATTGCATAGTTTAGTTTGGCCTACTGTGAGGGTCGCAACACATAGATATTATATCTGCGCTGTGCGGTTGAATCTCATATATTCAAGAATACGTAAAAAAGAAATAAACGTTTCCTCAGAAGTCAATATCGGTTGCAGAGTGTCGGCGTTATATTGTTGTGATGTTGGTGAGTGGTGTCAAATATGCTCGATATGTGAGGGGAAATGGAGTATTTTTAGCCGATGTAAACCCTGGGCATCGATTATCATCGTCCCTGTAAGCTGTTTAAGCTCATGGTAAGCTTACGTCTTGGTGCTTTTTCTGATTGCGTGCCGAATTCAATCAACCCGCATTTAGCGACATTGAAAGTATATCACGGAAACGGAATGTCACGTGCACGAGCAGATCAATATCACTTAATAACGCACTGCTGTAGTTTTTCTGAGCTATTAAAACGTTTGAAATTTTAAAGAAATTAAAAGAACATATCATATGTGACATATTTGAAATACTTCTTAAATAATATGCAACGTACTATTAAACATTTGGTATAAAATATACGTAGAGTGTTTAATATTCTTTTAATTAAATGCAAAAGTATTCATAAACGCATATATTCAAACATTTGCACAAGATTTTCAAGACGAGCATTTGTAACCATCTTTTAATTTCGTATTTAATATTGAATTTAGACAAACTTAACACAGAAATTAATTAAAATGCTGCAATAAAATTTGATTTCACAACGATTAATTATACAATTTCTTATGTAAATACGGGGCAATAAGAAAACGTTTTTCGCGAAAGTCAATATTGAAGAAATGGTTATATTTACTCATGACTGATATATTCATATTAATTATGCTTATATTAATACTTATTCATTAATTTTTAAATTTATAAGTGCATAGCTTTACGATATGATTTTTGGAATTGCAACTTTCACGAAAAGCGTTTGATCTGTGCAGGAACAATGCAAACTTTCACGTTGTTATATACAAGGCGATCCAAAGTAATAATACTTGAACTCAATTATACAATAAAAGATATGCACGTACATATATGAATATATATTTATTTATTTATGGAGTATATAATATTTTGGATAGCCTTATGTATATAAAAAGACACTTCAGTTCCAAATTGTCACGCTTATTGTTGCGATCATTGAAGCGGGTTCTGACAAGAAAAAAGAATAAACATTGTATGCGTGTTACATGAACGAACACGTGACAATATCTGGAACTGGTGAAATATATTATTAATAAAAATCCACGTAAGCACACTGAAACAACAATTAAGAAACGTTAGCAAGCCTGAAATATGACATGGGCAAACTCGTCGACTGGTGTTAGGTGGCAGCCATTTAATGTGAAGACACAAAATATATATACGGCTCGGCAACGTGCAAGAATGCATTTCTGCGCGAAAGCGGCCATTGTATCGTACTTGTGACGAATGAAGCTAAACATAATACGCAATAGTTAATCGATTTTTGTGGCGTATGACCGCATCCGTTCGTCCAATCGGAGTGCTTGTTACTCGGCCCCGTCCCACGTGTCGAAGTAGGAGAAGCGGCGAACAATATTAGTGCTACATATAACGTAACTATATGCTGCTATTAGAGGGCGATGCTCGATAACTCGCTCAATGCCATCAGCTCTAGCAAAAGCCCAACGATAAACAATGTGGATCATACGGATCCGAGTGGAAGAATATCGTATACGGGGTACTGTGGAGTAAGTGCACGTGATAAGTGAGACGATTAGTCCGTCGGTTTGGCTGTACGTTCAATATCACTTACGCCATCTTACCTCATTACACAATTAAAGCCAACCTGATTCTGCCGGACAGCAAAACTGTTTGTGATGTCGCCAAACGAAAAGTTACGCGAATGAAATTTTATGATCATGATTTTTCCATATGTGAACATAAAATAGCATGCCGAGTCCAGCAGAATGCATTTTGTCAGAATAACGAACATGGATCGAGTACGTTGACAATTAGAGTGTCGATTTTAAAAAGAAATTTCCTTTTTTATATAAAAAATTCGACGTTATTAATTTAAAAAAAATCGACCCATGTGTGCTTTATACTGACAAATTCTCGCAGAAGCTGCGACAGGTGGACACGCATGTACGAGATACGAAAAGGATGGAGGAGGAAGCCGGCAACAGGCATACCGTCGAGATAACTGCTGTAGGCAGTGTTTCCCTTCACCATGCCAGTCTGCATCATCATCATCCCCACATCTGGAAAAATTCAGCGATCGACCCGGACACGGGTTTGTGAGTTATGAATAAAATGAACAGACGCATCATATATACACGAGAGAAAAACGTGAATGGCTGGTGTTCACAACGCACTTTGTTTTCTCTCTCCTTTTTTTAGTAAATGTATAGCTTTTGTGGAATTCGTATGTGCACGTGCACGCGAGCGGAATGAATTGTGCGATGTATATATAATGTATAGTATGCAAATATTAATTGTAATCCAAATACGAAAGTATTCAGAAATTTAAGATGAATAAAATTAATTTTAATAAAAATAATATCGACGATATATATAATCTAGTGGAGAGAATTACCACGATCCCGCGTCAGTCCACGTACGAATTCGAATTAGTCACAATATTTAAATACGTCCAATCACAAATAAGGGTACACTCGGTACATCCAATAACGCTGAAAAAAAAAAAAATAGAAAATATCGAGTAAATTACCTTTCCTCGTCACCATTGAAATTCTTTGAAAACCTAAAAATTAACGTTGATCGATATTGCGGATCGCCCGGCGCTCCGGCACGAGCACCGGGAACGTTGATTGCCCAGGGTTTAGGGTATTACGTTCCTTTAAATGGACAAGACTGATCGTGTGATCGGGTAAGCGTAAGTCGCTACTCGAGGGAGACTAGTGTGGATGTAATCGTGTACATGGTCGTGTACAAGTGTACGCCTGATGTGATATGTCGCGTGTGACATGGAAGGAGTTGTCGGACGGGGGCGACCCGTGATCTCCCCCGATGTGCCTGAGTGACACCGGCACGGAGATTCTCGTCGTTCGTGGGGAACGGATGGGTATGCTCCTGCCATCGGCGCACTACCGGTCGGCAATCCAATTTCACTGGCGATTCAAGAACGAGAAACGTTCGACGAACGTGAGAACGCGCGTGAATGCGATGGAAGACGCGCAGCTCGATCGGGCTGATCGATCGACGAGAGATCTCATCGACAATACAGCTAGCACACGTTAAGAGAGAAGGGGAACGTGAGAGAAAGAGAGAGAAAGGGAGAAAGGCAGACGATTAAAGAAGACAGTTTCGGAAAATGAAGTAAATGGAGACAGCGAGATAGAGAAAGAAGAAGAGAGACAGAGAAAGAGGGTGTGAAGACAGACAGTGATCGAGAAAAAAAGCTGTCATTACCATTATGGCGAAAACAGGTCTAAATCCGGGAACTAGTCATGCATGCAAGGCGAGCGAGAGGGGCACACACTATTAGTGCAGGCTAGTTTTCGTTCTCGGTCAGGTGGACATGCGCCAACTGACTGGGCTTTCGGAAATTACTGTGTTGAACTCAGTACTTCATTTATTTTTCACGTCATTTCTCGCGATCGGAGCGAGCATAAAGTTTCCCCGAAAATGAAATAAATTAATCGTGCTCGTCGTTATGTGACACACAAAGTCGCAGTATTTGATCTATTCGCGCGTAGGCGCGTAATGAATTTTCCATTTAATTCGTGCATCATTCAATTCATTACAAAATGTGTTACGTTCAGCTTTTGCTGTTGGTCGCAATTACAAAAATCGCCGCGTAATTGGCAAACTTTTCCAAAAAAAAAAAAAATTGAAAACGTAACAGTGCAAAATAAAGAAGTACCCAATTATAGCATCGCCTTGGGGATTGTGTTTTGCGATGAAGATTAAAAATGCAATCATTATTGTGCTGATCATCATCATCATCATGATAATTATCCTCATAATCATCATTTTGGCTTGCAAGAGATCGATTAATATCGGAAGTAATATATGTATTCACAGGACACAGAGAGAGAGAGAGAGAGAGAGAGAGAGAGAGAGAGAGAGAGAGAGAGAGAGAAAGAGACAGACGGAAAATTATACAGACAAAGAGAAAGAGTGAAAGTGAAAGACAAAGAGAGATAGCAAAAGAGGAAGAATGAAGGGTAGGGAGCAATGAAAAATGGGGAGTAACTTAATAGAAAGACATATCGCAAGACGCGAAACAGAGTTTTAGTACAGAGGCAGAAACAGTAGACAGTACAGTCAAGTTGATGTTTGGCGAGTGGAGGGGTTGAATCAAGAGCCAGATCGTATATAAAAGGGCAAAAAGATTAAAAAATAAGTGATAATCATAGAGATGATAGTAAAGTATCAGACTTAACGAACGAGTGTGAGAGACGTTACCTAAGTCCCGGCCCCAGGAGCGCTGCTGCTGCCCCACTAGATCATATATCACAATAGGATAGTCACAACCATGTCACTTCGTTAATAGTCGCATTTATTACTGTTATCACGCTCTCAAAGAAGGTGGGCCGGTATAAACCGGAGTGAGCGAGGGAGAGGAAAAGGGAGAGATATTAAGAGAGCTTCCTACATGATCCGTTTACACTTATACGTTACTTTATATCGAGACGTTATAATTTTGCGAGTCAAATCAAAGGCACGCTCCGTCAATATCGACTGACAGAGAGAGCAAGAATGAATAAAAAAGAGAAAGAGAGATAGATAGTTATAGAGAACGCGGGGAGAGAAATCGCGTGTGAGACTCGCAATCTCTATCAATAGATTGAGCGCGTTCTATGTACAAAATACATCTGTGTACAGTTTATATGTTAGATATAGACATATGTATATATATATATATATATATTAATATATATATATAATCGAGATAGAAGACCGGATGTCATTTAGCAGAAAATTTGGCAAAAATTGAGAAAGGCTGTTTAAAGGATCACTGGGCCAGAAAGACTTACAATTTTTGCACTTGCACTTCTTGATCAGAGTCTCGTCTTTAATATCCTCGTGGCATGCTTTGCAATAGAACCACGCCCTGGAAATAAAAGCACAAGAGAGACACACGATTATTATTCACATGAATTATAAAAGGAAGTCTATCAGATTTTTATTGGAAAAAAAATAAAACGATAAAATCAGAAAATACAGAAAGATAATTACAGAAGTTGATTGTATACGATTCAGTTTATAAAATATTATAAAATAATGGAGAAAGAGGCAATATACATATTATATTATTAAACATTCTTGTAATTTGTTGTAAAAAATTATAAAACACTTGTTTTAAGATATAATTAAATATTGCATATTGAGAATGAACACTTATAGTTTTAAATAGTTGCTCGAATCTCTTTAGCTTGGCTTGAATGCAGTCTTATTTCGATAATTAATAATCCTTGATAGAATTAAGCAAGACTATACAATGTCTAAATAAGCTTCCGCTTTAAATCGTTTTAGCAATGTTTCGAAATATATTCGAGGGTTCTTACCGCTTTACTTCGTCAGCAGATTGAGCAATGAAGAATCCCTGAGTATTTGCAGCGATCTTGGCACCACGTGGGTTAATCGAGATTTTACTGTCGGAGCCTCCTTCGCCCTTTATCTCGATAGCCAGCAGCAAGAGCTTCAGTTTTGTGAAGCACAACCTACGACGAAGTTATGCGTAATATTCGAAGTCTTACTAAGCATCAAGTTAACAGAAAATTTTAATATTTTGCTTTGTTTTTATTACCATACATTTATGGACATAGCAACATTATATGCAAGAACATGGCCACTGATAAGCGATTAAGAATACTGCGAAGCTATTGTCGTTGATAATGAGTTGTTTTTAAATAAGTATAATAATTTACACTGATGTCTAAATTCATTTCTTACAATGTAAAAGTGTTTACAACACAATGAAGTTAATATATAATAACTACAAAGTATCTTTAATAAAATAGAACATCAGAAATAGTTGAGAACAACTCAATATCATCCGTGTTAGGCGAACAATGAAACCTGAATTCGTAAAAGGGACCTCTGTTGCTCGTATGAAACCATTTTCATTTTAGTTTTATTATAAAGCAATAAGATTATATAAAATTATACAACTTTGTAATACAACTACTATAATAATCCTTTAATATAGCTACTTTAAACATACATATGAATATTTGCATACGAACGCAAGCTTCATTCTTTGCATAAGATTTAATTACAAATGTAGCATAAAGTATTTCCAGACTGTATTTATATATATTTCAAATGCATAATAGGATAAGGTAGAACATTTATTTAAGATTCATTTTTCTTATCTAAAAGAGTCTAAAAAAAATTAATAATATGTAAAAGTGAAACTTTATTTTATGTTATTTTATTATTTAACGTATCTCTTATTGTTCAATGTGATGATTTAACGATAAATAAATATTTTATAATTTTACATACTTTATGCCTTTCATTTAGCGAATAATATGTGTTAGTAAGATATGTGTATATACACCCACAGCGTAACGGGATACTGATTGTGCAGAGGCAAATCTTATTATTCAGACTATTAAAGCATTTAAATTTGCAGCGCCTATTTATTTAAAAAAAATTAAGCCTTGTTTATACCTGCATGTATCATAGTTCCCGTTATACCACCTCGGCGCTAATTGAACGTTAAACAATCATGCAATCGATGCAACATGTATCGATGAATTAATCCAGGCGATCATGCAGGAAAGTCTTACATAAAACGATTATTACTTATTTAATAATACGAGCCGAAACATGCCAAGATAGGTTGAGAGTCTCTATCGTCCTTTATAGACTATCTATTACGTTCTAAGTTCCTAATCTATTTCAAAGTTCTAGGAGACATTCGGGAGGTCCCATCCATGTAAGGATCAAACGGATTAACTAATGTTCGGAAAGCATTATATGTATATAATGTAATCGGATACGATATATGGAGTATAAAAAGATAATAATGATAATAAATATTCATAGATAATAAATATTCATGATGTATTCAATGTGAAGATCACTTCTTACAGGAATAGATCTCTCACACACGCAAACCAAATGATGACGATCCAAGTGCGCATAAACCAAACAGAAAACTCAGAAGAATTATAGCTTTCTGTCTCGCGATGCAATTCACTGATCTCTGTAGAATGTACCAGGAAACTACCATCATTTCCTTTTAGTATCATCTTCTTTAAGAGATTGTGATAGCAGTGAAAGTACTAATATCTAACTATGCAGAGTATTTTAAATTCCTCTTAATTGCCTTTACTAGATAATTTATCTTGAACTAATATTCAATTGCCTGTTATTTGTTATCACAATTTCTTAACATAACACAGTTTTAGATATTTCATTTAGTTGATCAAATTGTCGAATCACATTGTCCAATCAGTTTGTTGATTTAAGATGTATTCGAAATTAAAGAAAGAACAAAGAAACTTAATTTGTGAAATTGTTCAAATTTTCGAAATCTCGTGACTCAAAAACTATCGCTGCCGTGATATTTTTGAGATGAAAGTATGTAGGCAGTTTGCCGGTATTAAATGTGTCGTAAAAATAGAAAAATGAAAAATCACAGAAATCAGTGATGCAATCTTAGGCAAATATATACGGTGCAATTCAGACGGCTGAGAAAGGGTATCAAACGACGATTATTTCATTGACGATTGATTTTCTTAGTTATTTAAGATTATTTATTGAATGATATTTATTACGGCGACGTATATTATAGTATTTATTTAATTTAGTTAAATTAAAATTTATTTAATTAATACAGGGCAATATAATATATATTTTTACTGTGCAATATATATTTCTGACTGTTAAGCGTCATTTTATAATATTTATTTTCATCACAAAAACTCGTAGCTACAGAAAAAAGACGTATTTGTTTTTTCATAAATACGTATAGTTCTTGGTTGAATTTATTTTTATACATAGTGACTCGCAACGAAAATAAGATATAAAAGGATGTAAAAGTTATAATAACGTATTTCTGATAACTTTTCCATGTTAATTTGGTTTTTATAATTAATGCATGTATTTTTGTTGAATAATCTGAACATTTATGCTTGTGCAGGAAAATGTAAACTATTTTTGGAACAAAGTATACACACTATATTTCGTATACTTTGCATGCTTCGCGTACATCATAATTATAAATTCTTGTGACTAATTTCGATTGCAAGTAACTATGTATAACACCTTGATCAATTTTTATTGTGTGTGTGTGTATGTGTATGTGTGTGTCATAGTAGATATTAGTGAGCCGATATCTGTACAATATATTAGTACTTGTAGGAAGAACAGTATAAGTTACTCCCATAAATTACTTCGAAAATTTTCGCAAGAACAGAACTGCGAGCTCGATTAAAGTTTGTTACACGAACAATGTGTACTAATACATATTTATGTCTAATCGGCAGCCACGATCGATATCTGCCCGTACACTTCTTCAATAACCTGTCAATGTGTTACGAAAATAAGTTTTACATACTTTTACATGGTAAAGAGCAACAGGCATGCGTGTACAAAGAACGCGCTTTTGTTAAGATAAAATTAGATTATGCTACATCTAAGAACACACACCATGACAAGGATACGGACATTACTGACAAAAAAAACAAAAATTTCATCCGTTGTTATATTTAAAAGTGTTCATATAAAAAAAGGAAAGATTTTTCGCTGTTCTTTTTCCTAATAAAAGTAGAATTATGCTTTTTCGCCGTTTCGCCGGAATGAGGTCACGGTACGCGCGCGTTTCTTTCTCATTTCGTCTCACGTTGCGCCGAAAAAAATTGTGATATTGCCGAAGCGGGATGCACGATTTACCGGGATGAATGCGGATCTCGCAAACGATTCTTGAAACGCGCGCCTGGCTGCAACTAATTAAGGCTTATTAAGAATAGCCGTTGGTCACGTTATACCATGACACGATATTGTGCGCGCCAATTTGAGATTAAAAACATTCAAGGCCGACAATTAAGCAATTTTCGTGACGTTTAATGTTGTGAAAATGAACACTGTGTATTTTATCTTATAAGTCCTTTAATTCCAATTATTATTTTTTATATTGAGTTTTATACAGTACATTACCAATAAAATAATAAAAAAAAATTGATTAAATATAATAAAAGAGGAAATAAAAATAAAAAATCTTTAAAAAGACGCAAGAAAATGTTCTGCGTGTCACGCAAACGAATTGAGTTAGGAGGAACATTAAACAATATGCAATTTTCAATTTCGATATTAATTGTTCCGCGAAATATTGTTAGGACACGAGAGTTCTATTGAGTTAGGCGGTCTCGACATGGTCGTCACGCTTGACAGTAACATTTTCAGAATCGCGACCATTTGCACGCAAATCACCTGCGCCGGTGTTCCCAGAAATTTTAGAATTCAGGTGTGGGTTTGAAAACACTTTCGTTTCCGGGAAACATTGTCGATTCCCCCGTTGCCAATCAAATGTCCCAATTAGACCAGCATGATCGGCCCCCGGCAATCGCTGTGACTGGCAAAGTCCGCATTCATCCCCGGCACGTCACTCTACTCTTTATTTCTATGCAATTCAACAAAGATTTGTGCAGAATTTCGAGCAGCTCGAAAACGAAAATCAAAACTGAATCGAAAGAATAAGGACACGGCCGAACAAAAACAAAAAGACAAAAAATGGAAAAAAAAGGAAAGAAAAGATTCGTACAGCTCAAAACTGGACTACTCTACGCAAAATCCAAACAAAAGGATGTAGACAAAAAGACGAATATAGTAGAATCTAATAAAAAATCGTTCAAAGACTAAGAGACCGAGGTGAGGGGCGATATATATAAATATATATATATATGTTTTCAAGATACGTGACAATATGTATGTATGTCTCGGTATTGAGACAGTTCAGTGTGTTTATTCGTAAGACAAGATAAGACAAAGAGATAAATAGAGAGAAAGAGAAAGAGATAGAAAAGAAAGGAATTCGTAACCGAGTGTACAGTGTCGATAGAATATTTTTCGTATTTGCATTTTTCTTCTTTCTTTTCGTACATGAATGTTGTATGATAGTCCGTATAGTTGTCAATTCTGTATATATGGTATGTTGTCGCGTGACTTGTGTAAGAGTATCTGTTTACGGTACGTTTACGTGTGTGACAGCCGTTGGCAGCGAGAACTTACTCGCTGGCTTGGGGAAATGTCATCCCGGTAAAGGACGGGGAGAGGGTTTCCGTGTACATCTCGCAGCCCGTGCCCTGCAGGTAATCATTCTGCCATGCCTGTGTGTCCGGCGACTGAAACACCAACCAACCAGACCCCACGTCATCAAACTTTCATGATCCACGTCGCGTGTGAATGCGCGGCGGAAGAGCATCAGCTGCGTGTGAGCTGCTACCCTTCCCGGAGAGAACATTTCGCATATGTTTTCTAAACGAGAAATCGCGAATCGTCCAATCGATTGAAAAAAATTTATCATAGAACGCAATATCTGAATCTTATTCTTTGATAATGATTTTTTTTAAAACGTTTGTGTTATTGAAGAAACTGTTTCTGACCGAGAGACAGAATATAGGCCAGGACACGCTCGGGATGCCGATCCCGAGTGACGTGGTTCGCGTTGCGTCGTGTCGTCGCATGGCGATCATGCATGATGATGCATTTCGCAATTATGGCGACCGACCAAGGTGAGAGTTATTATCACCGTCACCGGAACGAACGAGCGCCGTTAACGATCAAATTCCAAAGGCCGTAATTCCGGGAGCGAGCACGCGCGCATACACTCACACTCACTCAACATACTCAGACATATATGTGCATATTCGGGAGGGCATAGAGCGCTTGATATCTTCCAAATTCTCTGTCCCACCCCACCTATCAATCTCAGCAATTTGTCGATTGATCGAAGCCTGACCATTTCTCACGTTTTCCTTCCTCTGGCTATACTGCACGTCGCTCTTGCACGCGCAAGCTCTTCAATTACGTTGATCTCTTCGTAGTATATATATGGTAGAACTCTGAAGTCCGCAAAGAGTGCGCTTTCATTGATACGAACGACGACGAGGACACATCTTCGATCTTCTCGAGCTATCGTTTTTCAAGATGATGGTTTTTAGAGTTCTAGATTCGTAGTACAATATTTTGACTGCTGTGTTTATTTTTCTAGAATCAATCTGCCAGTAATAACTTTGTAAAAACGAATAACACGATGAGCTACTGTTGAAAAAAGTGATAGCTCTTGAAAAATATTTGAAAATGTTTATTTTCTGTTTAACTTTAATTCAAAGAACATTTTTGAAAGAGATTTCATTTTTTTCACATTTCTTTATCTTTCTAAAATACCTGCATCTGGAAATCCTGAATCATATGCTCGTGTGTTGGTCTTCATCAGGTAACCAACACAACGGTATATACGTTGTGTGTGTTGCAGGATTAGCACTAAAACTTAGATCAAAGGATTGCTCTATGAATCTAGCAACTCTACCTCTGACGAGATGGAAATTTGACCGCCATATTTACCCGCTCACCGCTATAATGGTTTCCAGTTTGGTCTGGTTTAGAAACTCTATAACAAGAATCGGATCAAAGACTTTGAATGCTCTACGGTTCCATTGCCTAACGAGATCAAAATCGTATCATCGTCAGTCGTTCCTCCTTCCATCCGCTTACTCCGTTAATTAATGTTATTGTTCAAAGTTACATGTATATATCAATTGCAGAGAGGGGTGAAAATAACAGATACGTTACTGAAGCGATGAAAGGGTGGTTTACATCGATTAGGTGTAGCACAGATATGGTTTTGTACAATATAATAGACACGTTCATGTATTATGTTGTAATACACACACATATGTATTTATGCGCGGAGGTCTCCGCGCTTCGTATTGTATATGTGTGTATTTACGTATATATAATATATGTATATATACGTTTACGTTTATAGCGGAGTGGAGCGTAGTGAAAGACATAGGCGAGGCGAAGCTTCATCCCTTTCTTTATTTTTCCGATTCAAGAGACCACGGACCTTTTTCGAACTACTTTGTTGTCGTTAACATGATCGCAAAACGAGCCTGCAAAATATATGGCGGCGATTTTCGCGAGCAAGTCTCACTACTCAAAGGAATTCTTCGCTCGAGTATCCCTCGAGATTCCATTTGGATGAGCTATGCGCGGTGAAACCCTGAAGAGTTTCGTTCGTGTCTCATAGCAGCGAGTAGAAGAGCCATCCATTTTCTATGAACTTTTTACATGACCGCAGAGGGACTCGGCACAAGTCGAGAATAAATAGAACTATTTTAACTTGGAAATTGAAACTCATAAGCTTAATATTTATTTACTGTAATTATAGCTTGTAAAATAACTTGTTTGCGTCAAAGAATTTTGTTAAATTTTATCTAACAAACAGCTTAAATGGCTTAAATGTTGTTTATGTTAGGAGTTTTAATATAGCGAAAAGAAAATTTATCATTTTCGGAAATATATGCTATTTTTAAATCACAAAATTTAAGTTCATAGAATTTATTCTAAATAAAATTTATATTTTTTTTGTATATATCTCTATTTTTTTAACTTGTATGATTGTGTGGAAAAAGATATTAATTGTTGTTTTAATGTTATTACGATAAACAGGCAAAAGTATACCTTTTCTTTCATTATTTAATTATTGTTAGAGAGACGAAGCAACAAAAAATTTAATATAAGATGATAAGAGGATTCAGTTTGCGAAACTATCTTATCTAAGTTGCTAATTTTGAATCCCTCTGCGGCATAAAAGCGCAACATACAACGCAAAAAGTTCATAAAAATAGCGAGAGATCAGGCTCCCTGCTTTTCCTCATTAGACGACAAAATCGATCGCTACGCCACGTGTTTGCTGCGTCACTGGCTGAAGAAGCATGAATTAAAAATAATCACACGCGCGCCACAACTTTATTATTGATACGAAATTAGCGGTCATATCGACGGTTCCGTACGTTTCCCGTGGTGACTTATCCCGCCGCCACGCAACAAGAAAGAAACGGACATCACTATGATGAAGCAAGGGAGTACAGGGGTAGCGAATACAGCGCAGATACGAGATCAAACACGATGAACGATCAGCGATAGCGATCGAACGAAAGATCGCACCCGATTGAACGTGGTCCCGTCTCTTGAATCAGACGTATGCTCGGACTATCTGCTGGATGTTAGATTGGTCCATAGACCGACTTACTCAGTGGCTTTCGCAAAGGGCATTCCAATGAAGGTAGGGCTCAGTGTCTCGGTGTACATCTCCATTCCAGTTCCACGCAGGTAGTCATTCTGCCAATCCTGCATATCGGGCGACTGGTACCAATCAACCAACCATTTCTAAATCACACACGCTCCTATGCATGTACGGATTGTGCGCGTATGTCCACAGTGAGATGCTCGTGCCCGATTACTTCCGGTTGTGACGCAACGTGACATGATACGAATCTCAAGTCACTTCCGCGAATCGCGTGACGATGAAAGGCGCGCAAATGAATAACGATTTACACGATTTGCGAATCACGAGGTAGGAGTTATCGGAAAGAATTTTGTCAATGATAATGTCGAACGATTTATCATTTTGTAGCTAAGAAATTTGTATGCTCAAATCGCAGAATCGACAGGATTTCGCGGAAAAAAACGTTGATGATGTAAGATTTCTTTTATATACCCGATCACTGTGAACAGTTCAGTCGTAACAAAGACCTATACGAGGAGTTGCGTTCAGACATGCATAGATTAGATTGGCAGGTGCACTGCCGGAGAACGACGTTTTACTGACCGTCTTAAAGGATCGCATCGCGAAGAGATTCGCCATCATTGTGCTGAATCCAGGCGCGAGGCAGGACTGCGCGATGAAACCCAGTTTCAATTCGGCCAGGCATATGACGTCGTCACCTTGCTTCCAGTCCCATGATGGAATGTTTAATAAGTAGGCCTAAAACACAATACGGTACACAAGATAAGAATTATTGTTAATAAAAACGTATCATTGTTGCAAAAAATATATTTGATTCTTGTACATACAACTTTGGAAAGCTTAACATCAATTTGTATCCTTGCTTTATATAAATCGCATTTCGTTTGAAGTTAACTTATAGCCGAGCTTTTTTTTCGATCGTTCGACAATGGTTACCTTGTTGTGATACTGCATTAATTGAATGATAACGCGAATGTCATCTGAATAATTCTTGATGGAGATGACGCGCATGATGTTCGCCGCGTCTTCCGCGTCCGGGTCCTGGCAGTACTTGTTCGCCAGTACCAAACACGCGTCCGCCTCGTGTACCTAAAAAGCATGGAGATAATCCGTTTCATGCCGTCCGTTGCTTCGTTTTGTAATCGATTAATAGATGGGAAAAATGTATATTGGGCAGGACGTTGGTCTTAAAGCGATAGCAAAATAGAATAGAAGTTGCTCCACGAACGTATATTTGAAATCGGTGTAATAAGTAATTTTAGATTTTTCAATAGATAATGTTATTATTTATTAGTATATTCATTTGTAGAATATATATGCAGGCATTTTAAAAAAAATTATGACTACTGTGAACTTGGTATTAATACTAAAATGCAAAATAAGATACCTTAGATATTTAAAGATATTTTTTAAATTTTAATAAATACTGTAATTAACTCAAAATTTAATTCTTTGAACGCCTACAAAAATCACCTCGCATTGTTTCTTCGCCAAATTTCAGAAAATGAAAATAGAGTTATGAAAAGACGACAGAAAATCATAAATTAAAATTATGCATATATTGTTCAATAAAGTTACGATAACGTAAAAATGTAATCTTTTCATGTTATTTAAAAAATCCAAAATTACTTATTACGTAATTCAATATAATGGAGCGAAAAAGATAAAATTATCAATTAATTAATTAATAAAATCGTTATAATCAATAAAATTGTGTTGATTTACCAGCAAAGAGAAAAATGACTGTTTGGAACGCGTCGCGATCGTCGAAATTACGGTGAGTGTAAGCTGCTAAATCTACAGATCGTCGATCTCTACGATTATATTTGGAAAGTAATTTTTCTTCTTATATTTATTTGTATAAATTTTTTTTCCAAATTAGAAAAATTTTATATGATGGACACAGAGAGCATCATCGAAAATACAACACATGAAACGGAAAATTCTTCGATATAAGGGATACTATAAAAATATGCATCTACAATAAAAGTCATATAAAAGCATTCAATGAGACAACAATGGCTACAAATATCGAAGATTCGCACGGCTAATATGATTAATCGTTTCACAAAATATGAGATAAATCAAATTAATTGAATTCACAAAAAATCATCAAATCTGAATTGCATCGTGTACATTACTCGATTTAATTGCCAATTATAATTGCGCATCTGACATAGTCTATAATTTTACGATTTATCACTGTCAATAATTTCATGCGCGATGCATTTTATCTAAGAATTTACAATTCTTGAATTACATGAGGTATACTTAGAATATAAATATTTTGATAATGAAAAAATTTGATTTAGTATAAGTATAAAATAAAATTTACAAAAGCAATGAGACATAGAAACGTCTCTGAAATTTCCTTTGTGCGCACCTTCGACACAGCCGTAGAATCGAATAATAATCGAAAATATGAAAGCGATTCTATGGAACATTCCTTGGATGTGCAAACATCATCGATCATTGAGGGGGGGGGGGGGGGGGGGGATTCTATACATCTGAATAATGGAGAAGCGCCTCTATCTACATGCTAAATCTATCGGCTAACAAGATGTTGGCATTAACCTCGATTGTGTAAAAAGAAACTACACAAACAGAGAACATACCGTCCCGTCTTCGTCAGTGCAGGATCGATACACTTAATAGATACCACGATCGACTATCCCACCAGATACTAAGTCTCTAACAGAAACTACCGTCTGGAAAGTAATCGTCTGGTAAACCAGTCTCTCCACGAGAAATACACGGGCACTTACCCACTCGGGTTGACAGCAGGCATGGGTCTATCCAGTGGATGCAATACAACCTTAAAGGGACTTTTTTCACGTGGGTATGCATAAAAGTGTCTCCGTGTGTGTACGTGTCTATGTGTTGGGAGAAATTGACGTTGCTTTCCTCTCGGATTTGCTGCCGGGTATGTATTGATAGAAATATGGGATGAGATAGATAGATAGAAAGATAGATATAGATTGATAAACAAATAGACAGAGGGCTCTATTAGACCGGGACGACGTTATTGAGGCGAATACGTGGGGCTGAATATCGGGTTTTTGATCGTGGGCGCTCTCAGATCTGCATCCCCGATTGTTTTATATAAAACCTCGCGGATAAAATTGATCGAATCTGAGACCAGCTATTGCAAATTGACGAGACACGAAAGCGGACGACAGTATACGAAGACGCGCCGGTCGGGTATTATGGTGTAACATCGTCAATGTGTACGAGCATAAAGGGAAACATACAGGCAACAAACATCCTGGAACAATAGCGTTTGTTATCCGCACAACGTCATTTCCCGAACGTCTACCGATCGCCCACGGTAGCAGCTGTAACATCGCTACTTTCACGCTATCGATTTTTCCAACGAACGAGACTCGAGCAAATTACGATCTGCTTACATCGTTTGCAAACATCGTCGTTTCAAACTTTCGCGAATCTGCACATGTAAATAAAAACGGAAATGACATATGCGATACATATTATAAATATTTATTTCGAACGTCTCTAATAATACTTGAAATTTCGACTAAACGTTGTTCTCTTGTTAGAATACGTATGTTACAAGACAAGGGGTTTGTTCGCGTCGCATGCTCCAACATGTTCCAATATGCTCCTACTATACTCTTACTCACTCCAACGCGCTTGATAGAGGAGCTATGGTAGGAGCATGTTGGAGTATGTTGGAGCTTGCGACGCGAACAAACCTAAGATAAATTTGGAGACACAAGAAAATCTTTAGTAAAACACAAAACAATCAACAACAGGTTCAGATTAATACAATGAGATTTCAGAACATTCTAAATTGTTTAAAATAAGAAGCGTTAATTATTCTTTTCTAAGCGTTAATTACGCGACAATAAAGCGCTGGTACCGTGCGCGCCAAGTTATGACGATCCGATGGGTCACAGGACGTCAAACATATAATAGAAAAGGAAAATAGAAATATAGTAAGAGTATGGACCGTTATATGTAACAGGATAGAGCTGTTTAAGTATATATATATAGGGGTTTAATGCGCATATCTTGTATCGAGGACATAGATTGTTCGATCGTGGTAACAAACTCACCTTAACCCGCTGTAGATCAATCGGGTTCATGATGGTCCCCTGAAAGAACTCCACGGTGGTGAAGTGCCGCTTGAACAGTCCTTCCAGTTCGAGATCAGGCGGTTTCCTGAACGGATCCGACAAAATGATATGATTTCTTTTATAAATAACATTCACCTCAGCTGTCGACGGTCGCGTCCTTTTTTGCGAGAATATCGGTCGAGTAGGCCGACAGAGGAGTCGGCGAAGATTTCGTTAGAACGTGAATGTAATACAAATTTGTTATGCATGCCCGTAACTTTTGAGGGAAAGCCACGTATTGGATTGTTTTCGATTCGTTTAAGTCATCTTGATGATTTCCATTTTAATTAAGCCGAATGCACGGCAGATTGAACAAACTGTGGATTCATCCTCAAAGGGAACGAGTATGCTGGTATATAATAATAAATCTCTAAGTAAAAAATCTCTACTGCAGCTGAGTCGGCTCCATAGCTCAATACAGCATACCATGCAGTCGCAGGCGGTTGCTTTGCTACGTAAATATATATATGTATATGTATATATAGATACGTATGTATATCTTTCGTCGTCCGGTGCCGCGTCGTTTTTGCATTCACAGGGTATACTCGAAAGGCCTCACTTTATATGATCATATTGCAAGCTCCAATATAGTAAACTTGAACAATCATCGGAGTCTCACGCGGAAAACCGCAGGAAAATGTGTTCCAACGAAGCGAACTGGTGTTTTTAGTCATGCCGCACCGGACGTTTCGATAGTTCATGAAAGAAAGAAGAAAGAGAGAAAGAGAGCGAAAATCGAGAGAGAAAAAGAGTGAAAGAAAGTAAATCTAAAGAATATGTAGCGAGCATTTCGTGTGATTCGCGAGCGTATGCGTACGCACGAATCACTAGATATGAGAGATTCTATAAAAAGTAACGATAGCAATTATATATAGTATATTAACATGAGACTGCATGACGTGTGACATAAATATATATGTATGTAAATATAGATATATAATATATATATGCATAAGAGATACATAAGTATATATATATCGATCGACCATCACGGCGTGTTATACCCAGGCGAATAACCGTGTAATAACCTAAAGAACTGCAAGGAAACAAGAAGCACGAGCGGCCACGTGGAGGGCATTGATGGAGGGTTGGTTGGTTGATGGAGGTTTTCGTGTGGTGGTTGTTCTAGGGTTCAGGGTACCTTGACGCGCTCCAGATCCACGGCATTCATCATGGTGCCCTGAAAAAACTCCACGGTCGTGTAATGCCTCTTCAGGAGACCCTCCAATTCGAGATCCGGCTCTTTCCTGAAAGAAAGCAAACCACTCCTTACGACTATAGCGATCAGACTGCACGGGCAACCGTGGAACGCGGAACCTTTTCGCTTATCCTTCACGCTACTGGACAATCCGATCCCTTGATGGAGAATTTTTGTTTGTAATTTGAAACCTCTCTTGCTAGAATATAACGAAGTTTTACGGTCGATAAAACGCGGAGCTAATGGAGTCTGATCACTTTAAGTCGCTTGGCGACGGAAAATCTCTCGAAGGACGACGTATACTCACCACAAAGTCGCCAACAGAAAATAAAATGGTATTTTATATATATATATATATATATATGAAAGAAATAAAAAACAAAGTTAAAAATGTTTCAGAGACTCGGATGTTGTAATCAATAAATAATAGTTTGGTTTATGTATGAATAAACAATGGTATATTATTACCGGAATAAAATGCATAAAATTATTTCCTGTAAAAATGTAAATAGAGTATATTGTGTGTGTGTTATTGCATTTAATAGAATATTGTCAAATAACATATCAATGACCGCCGTTTGCACACGCATTAACAGATGATACATAAAACTGATAAATGATACAAAATGATCAGATGAGCGATAAATTTTATAAAACATGTTTACGCCAGGTGATAACCCTTTCGAAACTACCCACGAGATTAATCGTGACACGAGATATACAATCCAGTAATGTCGAAAGGGTTAATGTCGCATTTGACGCGAGCCGGCAAAAATATCAGTTTTACAAAAGCAGCGGTCATACCTATGCAAGAAGACAACTTCTACGTCGACGTCCTCGCGATCCTCATGTAGGAAATCCTTGAGGAAGTGCGAGACCGATTCGTAGGTGATGTGGCCGCACACGACAATATGTCTGCCAACACAATGAGCAAATTAGAAGACATTCTTAAAGAGACGGTATTGATGGATGATATAGGAAAAGAAAGGGAAATTCTCTCAAGCAACTACCATATACACGCTCTAAAGTAGTATATGTATGTCAACTACAGACCCAATTACTCAAGTTGTTCTCTCTCTTGCTGCAACTTTTGTTCACTTTAATCTGTTCTTTCTGCTGAATAAACTTTTTCAAAACAAATGCATATTCATCACTATGTCTTCCAATATAGGTATATATATATATATATATATATGTATTTATAAAGACAGATAAGCAAAAATAGCGAAACAAGAAGAGAGAGAAGAACAATGATATTGATGAAAAATTATTTTTTCACTTTGTGCCATTTTAGTCTGCTGCCACAGTAAAATCTTTGTTAGAAGTTATTCCATTAATTATATTTACCGATACACGATATAGCTTAAAAAGAAGAAATAAAACATAAATTTACATTAATAAGCATTATTTTTAAAAATATAATACTTAATGAAATCCATCGTAAGATCGATAAACGAGCTCATTTTACAAAATTAAGATGGTCATAAAAAAAAAGTAATTAAAAAATAATAAAAATTACTTGGCACTGAAATAACGCATACTCTGTTTGAAAGAGTCACGCGCATAGTTATTAAAAATAAGTAATAAATCAGTGGGCTAAACTTACCAATATTGCGCTAGGAATTGGAGTGATTTATTTTAACCAGTTAACTATACACATACCTATGTGATAAATTAGTACCGCTAGATATATAATGTACATACACAAGTCAATGCTAATAAGTGTTAGATCAAATACGCACGGGTATACAAGCTCATTCATGTGTTAGTCGTCGGTATGTATGTTAAGAACAAAATTCTCTTCTACGTGTGTAATTTCTACGTGCTGTGTATACATATCGATAATGAGAGACGTATTCCTACTTCTATAAGTGTCACATAACAAGTAAAACCAATTTGTAAGTGGTGCCCAAAGATAATCAACGAACTCGCAAAGGAAAAATAGCGAAGTTCGACCATGATCATTCCATGCTTTATGTCATCTACTCGGTGATGTTTGACATTTGGCTTTATCATGAACTCAGTAGTCTTCCCGTATCGCGCGATTTCTGTTATCATTTATGGGCCACGCGATAGGTGCTACTGGATTCAATGCAAGCCCGATAATACTCGAGCAGAATTACTGGTTACTTTTGCTATAAACGTAAAGGGGACCGACGCCGTGTGCGTATCGAGATGTGAGCGTGTGTCGTGGGTATGAGCTGTTGCAAGTCGTTCTTGTGTATCGATCGCATGTCCAATTGGTGATCAAGTGGAAGTAACGCGGATTTATCGAAAATTGAACGCGCTCGTCGTATCTCGGATTGCCCACGTGAGAAAAATCAGATGCTCATACGTGTTCATACAATGAAAATCGGATTCCCGTGAGTCTTTTGACGTGACGTGAAATTATTCACACAAGAGTGATTGCTGCGATCGTTCCGTTATTGGAGCATGTCTTTATGTAATCAGAACGTTTAATTTATTAAACACGCTTGCGGTGCCATTAGGTGAAGTTGATCCAGAATCATTAAACCATAGTATCTGATGGCCAGTATCAACGAAACATCGATAAAAAACGCAGCACGGATGACACACGCCGTGAAGGACGGCTAAAAATGTCAACAGTAATTTTCGCGAGGCATTTATCATCATGACAAAGCTCTTCTAGGTTATTACTATCGTATGTTCGCGGATTCGCGTATATCGTTCATCGATATAGACAAACGTCATCACGTATTTGGATCAGGTGCTCGAATGATGCGATCAGCAGCGTGTTATTGTCGTGTAGCTTCTTCTTATGAAAGCCACACTTGCACTAGTTGTGAATGACAGTTGAACCGAAAAACTCTGAATTGTCCCTGATCTACGTTGTTCATTTCGGCCCACCGAGGATGTCCTCAACCAGAATCCCTGAGCTACATATGAGACCAGCAATCTCAATAACATATACATATTTATTTAGGCAGTATATTCTTCTCCAATTTACCCTCTTTAAGGTTTACCGATACGCAAAAATGATCATTAATACTGTCTAAAACACCAAGATTATTACACTGAAGTGGTACAACATTAGATTTTATATATATACATATATTATATGTATATATATATATATATAATATATGCATTCAATGGTTCGGATAATACAGGGTACATGCTGGACGTTTAACCCCTTGCACTCGGAGAGAAATACAGCTCGACATATCAAAGTGTGCGGTTCGTTTAATAATAATAATAATAAGATCGTTCGACCGTGATGCTCCAACGTATATTGAATAATTAACTCAAGACTCGTGCGAATTTCTGCGGCTTGTCAGTGCGACGCACAACTGTGCCTGCTAACCGCAAAGTTGTCACATCCGTTTACAACAGATTGCGTTAAGTGTCGTCTCAATTTAAATTCCCTCGAGAACACGGTTCACGGCTGGCGCAATGATTGCAATATTAATTAATTAAGCAGAAGATTTAAACGAACAAGTTGATCTAGACATGACACCTCTTGTTAAAATCCAATTAAGACTCGCGCGATTTATTTGCAAAACGAAAAACGTAGAACGTTTAATGCAAAATTTTGCGATGATTTTTAATATTATATAAATATCTGGAGACTTTTTTCAGCGAAGAAACTTCTTGTTAATTTTCTCGCGATTTTCGTTTGTTTCACGTTCTACGCTTTATGCGTATGTCAAACTGCGTGACGAGCCGTATTTGTCCCAAGTGCGATCAGTGTGAACAAACAAGCTAACACCAGTTGCTGAGTGTGGTTGGCAGGATGTGATAGTAGATGGGCTGTCTGGTCTGCTGAAGGGAAGGTTTTGCTGGAGTAGGCTGCAGTTCAGGAATGTTTTTGGGGCGGCGGCTGCACTAAGGCCGACTGACAACTAGTGCAATGAGCTGGTACGGAACTGCGGTTTTGCGATGCTAACACTGATCTCTAAATATATAGATACAGATTTAAGGTGAGGATTTATCGAAATTGAGATTTCTTGATGAGGATCGATGTTCATACGTGCTTCTATCGGGAGACTGCATTCACGGGAGGCTGGATCAGAGAGGAATCAAGAAGGAAATCAGAATATTATGTGTGCGCCCGTGTACGTGTATAGAAAAACAAAGGTGTAACAGATAGATGCTAGAGGGGCAAGGTGGAGGTTACATAGTCTTTCGTGTACGGGAGGACATTGTGGGTATAATGGCAGTCGGAACTGGAATTCAAATCGGGGAAGCTAATTGGTTGGTTGTCTCTCACCTGCGACCTCGCTCGTTCTTCAAAGTGCCGCCGTACTTGTTTCGCGTCCCGATCAGGTCAATTATCTCAGGGATACAACTGGCGAATATGGCCTATACCACGTAATAGAACAGAACATAACACTCGCATCAATACACTTGTGTGACAGGGTTGGCAGTAGTTTGCTTTTGCTTTTTTTTACATGTATTTCGGTTGATCGGTCGGTAGATCGATTTTAATTTTTCCGACGTCGTGTCGCGATGTCAGGATGACTAGTAATCATTATATGCTGGTTACACTGTACGTCTTTTCCTTTTTCATTAAAAAAACGATAAGGGAACAAGGGGAAGAGGATATTTGCATTTATAAACGAAATCAGATTTTGGCTCGCGAAATGCGCAACTGCTGTTTGTGCTGTCTGTGCAGAGACACGATCAGTGCTATACTGCCACGTCTCCGAAAATTAATGATGTGTTGGGTACGAAACACATCCATAAAAGGGCAGGGTAGGTAAACTACCTATATTTATAAGTCCTACACACCTATACCTAAGCCTAATGTACACTACATGTGCCGATATGTATCTACCTAATTCACTGAAAGATCTGTTTATATCCATGTTTTTTCATAACGTATAATTTTGTGCACTCAATATATTATAGGTAATCATATATTGTTCTTATTAGGAAAACTAACATCATTTTTACTACAATGTATGATCCGCTTAAAATATCTTTGATTTGTTTTAATACTATCCTTTTTAAGAATTTTTCTTTCCACACACAAATGTATTTATATTATTTATTGTATACAAAAAAGCTATGTCATCATTCGTTTTTTTTAAGAAGTCAAGGAATATTACTCGTTGCTTATTAAATAAATATCGTTTGTAACAAATAAGTTAAAAAATTAGCTCATACGACGATTGTAGAAAGCAAATTTTTAGATCTTCAAACATCAACGCGAATAAATTTATAAATGTTAAATATGTAAATAATGGAAAATTTGATGTAAGCATTTTTACAAATAAATTTTATAAATAAAAAAAGTCCAGAAATTGCCACTAAGAGCATCACGAAACATTTTTTAATACTTTACAATGTTTAATTACAGAGAATAATATTGAAAGCATTACATTTATACAAAATCTGTATTTTATGTTTTAATAATCAAACGAAAAATTTTAACTGATATTCAAAATTGCTTTAATTACGAATTACAATAATTATTTAGATATGTCTTGTGTCAATCTAAATAAATATCAATTATTCAGTTATATTTAATCATAAGTAATTAATTTAAGTCAACCATTGTCAAAATTATAAGATCATTTTCTGAATTCGCGTTACATTTTCTTATTCATAGTCCCTATTTACAACGGAATAAAATGCGGAATTTTTATTAGAAATTTAATTAGTGAGCGGTGTTAGCATCTGGTTAATGTTAATCACTCGTTCACACTAATACAAGATACAATCGACACAAGACATAATAAATGCAAGATTATAACATATATATGTATTTTTGCAAAATCTCGAATGAAATATATGCACATCGTTTTAATCAGGATTAATAATGAATCAATGAAGTTATGCTACAGCACACACATTAATGTCGATCTCTTTCTTCATCCTCTAGAAACGAGCATACGAAACGCGCGCTGTTCGCGTAAATATTGTACGTATATTATAAACGGATACAATGTAAAGCTGTCCCTTTTGAGCGTACTCTCAAATCCTGAAAATTTATTTATAGAAGGAAGTCTATCATCGATAGACTACCCAAAATTAGATATAACATATTACGCTGTATTAATGCATCAAAACATTCGTCTTATTATCTTTTATTGACGAATATCACTTGCGTTACTGCCAAATGGTAACAACAATACTCTTATTATCGGAAGTAAAAGCCAATCGACAATCTGCTGAACGAGAAAAAATCTAATCGCGAGAAGCGGTACGTCTGCGGCAACGAAGTCTGTGAGCGCGTAATTGCATTACAATCATCATTGCGACATGTAAATTAGAACGGTTGAATAGTTCTTGCCGAAAAAGAATGCGATTTTGCGACGGTATTCCTTGAGGCATGAGCCAGTGTCAACCTACGTTTCTGTATGTGTAACATGTATATGGTATGTATATGTATTGTGCTACTCTCATCTCGCGATTTGTGGTAACGCGATAGAAGCGTAATTTGCGACTGAGGCTGACCGAGGAGTGATGTTCCGGGCGGGCGTATATCCCTTTCGTCGATCACCGCGCATCAATGCACATTGTAATGCGTATATGACACGCAGGACGACAATCGCCCGGCCCGTACGTTCTCATCCCCCTTCCTCTTTGCCTCGGTATGCGCCTGCACATGTCGCGAATACGTTACCCGCGTGTCATATGGAATGATGTGAGGTATGCCCGATGTGATCCCAAGCTAGACTACCTGCGTGCCCGCAATAGGAATCATGAGTTGGCGCTTCACGGCGAACGACGGGGAAGACGAAACCGTAGATCCGATCAATTTTTCATTCGCGCGTCCCGGTCAAAAGGTCATAGACGCGCTATTCCGTTGCACGTCCGCTCGATATTTTTACCGTACCGGCGACAATAAAATCCGTTATCTCGGACAAGGTGGCATAATTGAGTCCACACGTACGCTACCGTATCGTTTGTATGTATATCGTATCGCTCCTGCAAGTGAGTCAAACTGAATTGAAAGAAATTTACGAAATTGAATTTACTGAATTGAATTTACTGAAATTTACGAAGTTGAATACACTACGGAAATAGAAATTGAAGTTTTCACATTTTCAGATTGGTTCCTATTTTCTATTATTATTGTTAACACCATATAGAACACTTATTCACCTCAAAAATGATGCGACTAAAAAATCGTGATATTTTTACCACAAATGAGTTAAACAAACATTATTAATCGTTAAAAATAAACTAATTTGATTTTATAAAAAATGTAACTAAAAAAGATGGATTTTAAAAATGGATTGAGAAACGAAAATGACAAAAATGATATTTCATCATGTTAAGAATATATTCTTTTTGCCAATATTATTTGATTAGTCAATAACTTTCTGTAAAATTAAAAAATAATGTTTTCCCTTTTCTGATAGGATACCTAATTTTTTAGTTGTGTCACTTTTGAAGTAAGAGAGCGATGTAATTAAATATTGCGATAAAAACCGTTCGTATTGCTTGTTAATGTTTAAAAGCTTCGTCAAGTGAATTTGTAGGATCATTTTAATTAGAATCTCAAGAAAATATACCATCAAATATTTTGTTTAATTTTAATTGGAAGTAATAGAAATTATCTTCACCGGGTTACATCGCTCTGCGCCGCAAATGAATATAGCGTTGTGTGTCGCAGTTAGACGTGCACAACTTCTACTGATAGAACCCCTAAAAAAACAGCGGCTGTATGTACCTACGTCTGCACCTGCTACTGCGCTATTTTAAATGTCAAAAACCGTGTATGTGTTTGTATATTAAGCCAAAAGGAAATATCGCAATTGAACCGGAGACGACCGCTCTCCTCGCTCACGCATCGAACGAGAGAGGGTTGTTCTCCCTCTCTAAAGGCCATTCCGTATTAGGGGATCGATCGCCTTTCGACAATCTACAGACTAACCAGAACACTATCGCATGCCACCAAAGAAACTCAATGTGGAAGAGAGTGTGGAATAGATAGATGGGTAAATAGATAGATAGACAGAAAGAGGAAGAACGAGAAAGAAACTAATAGAGAAAGAGAAAAAAGAGAGGTATCCACGATTTACTCTCTCTCTGGGAAAGGAATTTAACCGAGCGTGATTGAATTTCCTTCGCTCATATAGGAAAAGTAGTATATTGCTCCCGTCTCGTTATAACGTCGCGTTGATGATTTATTTTGAAGATATTAAATACAGTCTTATATGCCGAGGAATATCAACATCATCAGCAACTCGCTGCTTCACAGCTGCTTCCACGTATTTTAATCATTCGGCATTTACGGTAAATTGTTGGAAGATCTGTGACATGTATTCAATACGTGATGCTGCATAAAAACAATTATATCCCTTAAGGGATGATTCACTCTAGATAGCATAAATGAATGTTTTGCTCGTTTATCAAGCAAATGTTACTGCGTACATAACTAAATCTAGATAGATGTTCAACTAACAGAAAAGCATGTTTTGTAAAAAAAATGTCAATACAGACTTTACTGGATAAAAATCAAAAAGAAATATATAATGTCACGTCGCTGCGCGAGTTAATAAAATATTTTAAAATCTATTTCACTGCGCGCGTGAACTTTATAAATAAGAAAATAATTGTTTGAACAAGGCAAACGAGTTTGTCTTTTGTTCCGCAATTTAACTAATGATATTATAATCAGGGTTGGTAAATACACTAATGTTTTTTTTTTTTAAGAATAAAACGTACTGTGTTTCTTCTTAAATATGTTTTTAATGCTTCAAATATGTTTTAAACAGTACTATAAAAAAACATATTTAAAACATATTAAAAACATCAATTTAGCATATTTTAAACTGTATCTATAAAACACGTTTAAAACATGTTTTTTACCAACCCTGATTATAATGCATACACAGAATATTGAACGAAAGAAAAAAGATATGTGTAATATAATACACGTACATACAATATTCTAATACCAATTGCCTGACAGACAAAAAGCTAAAATTGTCTGCATTGACATGTAGCTCGAGCATTTTACGGTCGACTAGCTGTCATATGTTGATACCAACATCATCCACGCGTGCAGAAAACGATAACGTCATTATAGTTGACATTCATCGTCGATGTTGTTCGTATAATGCAGTATACGTGTAATGTGAAAATAAATAAAATGGCGCGACCGTGTCGACGTGCGTCCGCTAGCTAATCTACACGGTAACTAGATTACCGAGATACATTATGCACGCGATGTAAGTCAGCTCTTCATACTCAACCACTCCAACCTACCTCTAATTTCGTTGTAACGGAAAGCAAACCCGTGCGCCCGATGCGAAAAATATGTACATATCGTTAAGCGCCACAGTGGAGGAGAAAAAGGTGATACATAATGTATAAAAGCAAAGATAACTATTTTAGTAAAGATACACCCACAGATAAGAATCTCTCATCTGTCCCGTGATACCCGAAACGTATCCGACGAGTTAACAAAAGGGATATGAGGAGAACGAACTACCTTTCGTAACCGTGCGATAAGGCAATATATAAATATATTTAGATATATGTAATATATATAGTAAGAGAGAAAGAGAGAAGGAAAGAAAGATGCAACAATTAATAATTCGTCTCATCTACTAACGTGTGTATATGTATAAAAAACGCGTGTGTTTCTCTTTCCACAAAAAGTCCAAGCATATCAGTATGTATTACCAAGATATCTGCTAACTGGTAAAAAGTGGGTAAGAAAGCGGTGAAAATAGGGCGTGTTAAAGAAACGGTGAGATAAAAGTGATTAAAAAGAGGGAAAGTGGTTCGAGAAATTCGAAATTTCTCTAACAACCACACGGATTCATGATAATAATATGATCCGAAGGGGTTGGAGGAAAGAAGGGACATATTTACTAATCGGAGAGTTCATCACAGATAGCAAGAGTGGTCCCGTTTGCCTAAATGTATTATACAAGCCCGAGGAAACGACATATTTCTTTTTCTCTTATTTTTTTTTATCGAAAAAGAATTGAGTCACGCGCATAATGTTCGGCCTTATCTCGCTTTCTTCGCACGAGAATAAACAATATCAATTCGTTTTGCCAAAGTAAGACTAGCAAAGAGTCTACAAAAAGTTTAATCCGTAAATTCATGGTCGGAGAACTGGGTCGCGCGCGCCAACGACGGCGCAATCATTAAGATACACGGATTTCGTTACGGATACCATGTTTATTCAGCTTCTATCGTCCATATTTTCTTGCGCTAAACTTTTTCGTTGGTACGATAACGAAATGAGAAAATACATGAAGAACACATTGACCATTCGCAATAATAAAGATTTATCCTGCGAATTATCTTGCTCCCGTCCTCCCTCCTGATAAAAGTGCCTCTAATTGCGCAGCGATAATATGATGCAATATCGGTAAATCGTGATCGGGGAAATCGCCGCATGACGAGACCACCCGCTATCCCAGGGCGATTTCGCTACTTCTCGTATCTATGTGACTACTGTGGGGACAACACGGGGGCTAATTTCAAGGAATTGTTTCATGGCTTGATTCCACGTAGGTGGATTTCTGGGGTACCTGCGTCCACGCTCGCGGCTGTACTGGCCACCGTACTTGCAGCGATTCGCGGCGAGCTCCGTGATCTCTGGGATCCAGCTGGCGAACACCGCCTACACACCCACAATCATCCGTTGCCGTCAGAACAGACCCCTATCCTGAACTTTTTATATTTGTTTTTTTTTTGTTTTCTTTCTTTTTGTTCGCTCGTATTCCAGTTTAACCATATAAGTCTGATCGCTCATAGTCAAGCGATAGAGCATCATAAATCGCGAGACTGAAGATGACAGGTACGATTAATCAACTGAAACGCGATTAGAATCATGGTACAATGCTTTTTTAAAGCTGATGTGTATTTTGTGTGATTAAATGGATACGTAAGTTTTTACAATTGTAATAGTGCAAATAGTTCTTAATACAAAATCGATTAAATATTTTTTTAATATTATCTTAATGGTAAAAGTGTTTCTAAGATGTATTATATATTTTCTTAATGTTAATTATCAAATTCGTTTTTAAAGAAAGTATATGATTATATTTTTATGAGTACGACAGTAATATTTTACACTACATTGAAATTGTAAAATGTTAGAACAACTGGGTATTCTAGTCGAATTTCAAGTTATAAAAATCATAAATTATAACGATCAAAAAAATTTAAAACTTTAAAAAACAAGAAATATAGAAATATTTAAAAAGATACATTGTATTTTTTCTTAGTTTTCAGTTGTTCCTAAATTGTTTTCAAAACGCTATTTATTTTTAGCATTTGACAAAGTACGTTTTGGATATTTTGAAACAAATTTTTCTTCGTTAAATAAATTAGATCGGAATTAAAGAAACTTTACTTAAATAATATTAATGAAAAATTTTTATAATATATAATCATAACCTTTATTAATTATTAGTTCTCTTGAATCCCGAGAAATCTTTTTTAATATTAAGATTATACATGTTTACGCAATTCTGTAGTCAATTTTTCTGTAATCGCTGTAAAACAATATTTAAAGAAAACATAAAGATTTCTTGTTGTGTAATAATCTATAATAATCACTTCTTCAATCAATTTTTCAACAGATTTTTCAATAGATGAAACTGCTAACGAATAAGATTACCGATTTTAATAGAAAATATACACGAAATATATATTTACCTATCGTGATAATATGTCAGCAATGCAAACAATAATGCAATACAAGTGCATAATAATGCAATGATATTATTCTAACTTGCACTATTCTCCCGTTTTTTAATCATTATGTATATTATAACTTACTCAAATTTCTCAACGGAAATAAATTGTAAAATGTTTGTTAAAATGCGATGATACATTTCTTATACGTGAGTCTTCAAATGATATTCAAAGCTGATATCATTGAAGTGAAGAGAAAATAATTTGAATTATTTATTAGTAGCTGAGTCTGAATAATTTATGCGGAAAATTACTAAACGCGAATAGCGAATATATTGTGCCAATAGTAGCACGCTCATAACCATTAGATCATATCGAATGATGAAATTGCATGTTAGTAAATTGCGCGTTATTAGATAAATGATGCGCAGCCATTATAAAAAAAATCAAGTATCTCGTTCCGCGAAGAATAACAATTCATCTCTGTAGTCTTGCGAAATGATGCGGGTTAAGTCAATCGTTCCATGAAGCACAGTGCCGTTAGTTCCTTGTTCTATAAAAAAAACATGCGTCATAATTCTAGAATTATGCCACTGTTAAGAAGTCAAAGAATGTTAATTAATTTCAATCATTTTGCACATCTCCTATTACAAGGAGCAAAAAAACAAGTGTCGTCATCTGCTTGCGCGAAGTATTAATAAAAATGAATTTAACAGCATGCAAACTATTGTAGCATATGATGCCGGCAATTTCGAGCAATTAGCACCATTTTGAACATGGCATCGCTTACTTTTGGAATGAATACGCCGTTGAAGACTAAAGGACTAATTTTCATCTAACTTCCTTATTTTGGGAAGAGTCGGGAAGATAAATAAAAATTAGGATTTCTAAAGTGTGTTTCGCGATTAGTTGCGTTCTGCAGTGATTAAGTGTATATATGTTTATGTACCTTTCGTATAAAACAAATGGTCAAATCATGCAAGACGATTTATGCATGATTTAAAGTAGTAATTATATCTTCGATAATTTATGAATAATATATCATATTACCAAATCTGTTGCAATCATTTTACATGATTTGATTAATTATGTACAATATTTAATATAAGAGTTTTGAACATTTTGCATTAATGTAGTATAATATAATAAATAATAAGTAAAATTGTATTTCTGTATATGTTCATATATTAAAGGTAGCAGACTAAAATGGCAAACCATGTAACTTGTTAAGAAAGTGCTTTTGATAAACAATAATTAATGTAATAGCGAAGAAACTTGATGGAATTAGAAAAAAAAACAATCGTTTATTAGTTAAAACAATCAGATATAATGAAAATATCTAAAAAATTTTTAACTTTAATTATTTTCTAGATACGCAAAAATTTTGTCACTCTTAGAGATTAAATTCTAAAAATGCAATACAAATTCCATCAAACCACTTTCGCTCTCATCACCGTGTGATCCATATTTATATAATATCATCTTATGTATTATTTATATTAATATTATACCAATATGGATGTTTGTTACTTCGTGCTGTTGAAATAGAACGATAATTAATACATGATGAAAACCACTTCTGTCGATAGTATAAAGTATCATGCATACGACAAACTTACTATGCATAGTTGCTTTTCTCATTTTGGACTTACATGTAGTCGTTGTCCTTAGAACACATTTTTTTGTTAACTTGGCATCTCACGGTGAAAGGTCATTGTACTCAGAACTTCAGATCATCATCAATAAGAATTAATTACGCGTATTTAAATAATTCTAACAATATATATTTCAACATCCAGAGATTTGTAATTTTTTTCAAAAATTAATAATGCTTAAAAAATAATTAGAAACATAAATGAAAACTAAAATTGTACAATTATCCTATTCTCAATTATATTTGTTGGGAACATGTATGTTATTTAAAATTATCAAAAAATGAAGCAAAACGAAAATTAGCTCATTGAGATATACGTCAATAAATATACGTGAATTGATTTCAAAATATATACGGGAGAATGAGACTCAAGGTAATGATATTGATATTTGTTACCGGTTACGTGCGTACTGATTTAAGGCTCAGCTGTGCTTTATCGGCTTTAATTCGAGATGACTACTTGGACTGATACCAAAAAATAAAATCTACTTTTGTTCGTCGCAGATGGCTCAACATTTACCTGGTCACGGGTAACCGTGACCTCCATTCAACGTGACGATAATAATAAAATCGGTCGCGACTCTTACAATGATCACACATGCAGCTATAATCCCCTTCGAATATCTGAACTGATTTTGTAATTGCTTTAATGTATATTTTTTCGATATAATATTAATAATTCTAAGATATTTAATTTAATTATTACAAATGTTTAAGATAATTTTAAATTTGAAAAATATTTAATATTTTCAACATTTGCAAAACAAGTAGCATAGTTTATTCCATCTTTGTATATTACGTAATAATATTAAGTTCCTAACTTTTAATCTACTATTTTTAAATCGTTCCACTCAAATATACGTTATGCCATCCGTTTGCTCTAATAAAAAATAATGAAATATAAATAAAGAATGCATATTTGTAATTCACAAATCATACATTTTAATTACGCTTTTCAGCAAGCGCAAAAATACACTTCGATACCGTTATACGAGCAAATATGCAGTAGCCGGATATCGACATTTTCGATTCCAAGCGTTTCCACCTTTTTGGGAGGAATACCGCTCGTCCGTGTCGATCATGAAATTTTTCCTTCTTGTTTTATTCGACCTTCCACCGTGGACGAGAATCGTTTAATTTACTGGGAAATGAAAGGGAATGCCAACGACGATTATACACAACGCGCTCGCGCGGTCGTTATACCCCCATCAAGTCTATACTTCCAACTGCTGTAAATTTTCATGCATTCATCATGGGTTCTCGAGCTCTTGACGTTTTGCATTAATTTAGAACGATGATGGAACAATAATGAACGTTATCGCGACGGCAATACGTGTATACGAGTGCACGCGTGTAAATTGCGCATCGTGTGCGTTTATGTGTGTATACGTGCGTGATTTGTGTATATTGTGAATGTAAATTCATTAATTCTTACGAGTAAGTATATACATAGACATACTGGAAGAGGGGAAAAGTAAAATTAATAGACAATAGACAGAGGGTTTGTAGGACGTAAATTTGATAGTAATACCTCTTTCCATGCTCCCGCTTGTATTCGCCGCTGTACTTGGACCTACTGCCTACGAGCTCTATTATCTCGGGTATGCTACTAGCAAAAATTGCCTGCAAATAGAAATCATAGCTGGAAAACACTATGCGACTACGTATCGTTGAGAAAGCAAACTGGGTCACCTATGTACGGTTGCATTTAACAGCAGTGCTTTCGCGCCGTGTTATGGTATAAGTTGGGTGCGTGTTTCGCGTCGGGAAACGGTGTAGAAAAGAAAGGAGAGAACAGGCGAAAACGGGAGAAAAATGCGATTGACTGAGCAATAATCTACGTTCTACGTTTCGTGTTTAGAAATTGTGCTTGAAAAATATGTGCTTAAAAAGTGACATGAAAATTGCGATGCTTTTAAATATAGGTATATCAATATCATAGAACGTGTCTTGGATCGATGCATAGATAATAAAGCGTATAGTGTGAAAAAAAGAGCACTTCGCGCTGGCAATTATTAATAAAACTTTCATTTAATAACAACAAATATATCGACTTCGTTTTTTTTTTATAAAACTGTACCCGTGGAATATTAAATAAAAAATTTAAATGTCTATAATTATACGCAAAATTGCATATAAATATATATTTTTTGTTAATTTTAAAAAGAGTCAATTTATTATATGTTATATAATGTATGCAATAATTAAATGATATATTAAGAACACGGATTTATAAAAAAAATCGTTTTTAAAATTTTTTATAGTATAATTTGGTCTTATATTCCGATATTAATGATTTAAATTTAATAAATTTATTAATTAATAAACAACATATATTTATTTCATATATAAATATATCGGGTAGTATAATTATGTTTTGCTGCATTTCAATATCAAGCAAAAATTCCATAAAAAGGATCAAAATCGATTTAAAAAATTCAATAATTATAGTGAATTATTTTCTATCACAATTTTATTTTGTGCTAAAGTGATTTTATTATTATTATATTATACATCATATATACTTACATCACGAAGATTTTGATGAAACCGCGTATAGAATTATCCAGTGTGTATGTTTCAAGTAACTATTTGTGAATGTATATACTTGTCTGCAGTATAATAATACTTAAATATGTAAGCACATGAATAAAAGCAGTATAGTAAGCCAGAAATAAATAAAAATGCTGAAAACAGCAGAAGTGTATTTAAAACAATTAAGATCAGTATTTTTAAATTTATAATAAAGACAAATTTTTTTAATTTTTATATATTCATCTTTTTTATATATTCATCTCATAACAAAATCATATGATTAATACTCTTATTGTTGTATTATTTCACTTGTTAATTTATTGTATATTTGATTAAGTTACGCATTTTTTACTAAATTTAAATTCGTTCTCTTTATTTTTAAAAATCTGATAAAATAAGGATGATATTTAATACTAATCTTATACAAACAGCTTTCTGTTGTTATAGAATAAACATTATACAAGATATCAAATAATATAACTTATAACAATTAGAAATTAAAAAGCAGAAGTGTAAGAAAGATGCAAGCGGTCTTGGTGAACGGAAGCAGAAAGGAAATTCAACAAATCGATCTTGCTTCATGCGCGTGTAAAATGAAGGAAGCGCTATTATGTAAATCGTCTATAATGCCGGATGCTATGAGAAAGATATGATCCATCACAAACGATCGATAAGGTAGTGCCGTGTCACGTCACGCCATGTAATTTGCCATTAATATAGGCGTTGAAAGTGATTCGCAACTGGGCGTTTGTGTCGCGAGCTTTATAGATACCAGGCAACTAAAGACACTGCGATCAACGAAATTATCGTAAGAGACAGAACAGCGAGAGAGAAATGTGTCGACACTTTGCGTTCGACATGATGTACGCTCTCAAGAAACAGCCAGGAATATATAGATATCCTGTAAAGTAGCATGGCGAAGCAGCGAATTGTACGACCGGCGATCACTTCGTCATGCGATCAGTACGCAGCGAAGTGTGAGAACTCGCGTACCAGAGCTCAGAACTTCAAAGATACTTAGCGATATCACGTATTCTGGAATTTAGTAAACAGTCTATTAAATCAATACAATCCCACGTAATAATTAATATCCGCGAATGTAGTTGTAGATGTATTATCTTAATAATAAATTAATCTGGAAGAGAAAGATAATTAATGTACTTGAAAATAAAAATTTAATTCATACTTGCACGGGCCTTGCAAATAATAATTTATTTGCTGGGGTTTGTAACCGAATGGCTTATGGACATTAATAATAATGGCTATAACGCAAACAGTGATAATAAATTAACTTGATGAACCCACAATTTATGAGCAAAATTTTGTATAAATGCACTTGAATACCTCGTTCATTTGATACATCATTCTAGTTGTTTAAAATTATATTGGACTGATTGTGAGGGTAAATTAGAATACGCATGTACCATTTGCAATTATTCTCTGTTATATTACTGGAAATCAGATTTATAAATTTTAAAACAAGGATATTCAATATAATTAGTTCAAATAACCGTGCCACTAATTGTTCTCGTCAAAAGGTACTTTTCACTCTAATAAATGCATTAATAATACGTATATATATTATTGGAGTAGTTATAAAAACTATTAATTTATTTTAAAGCTAACATAAATTGCGCGTATATAAGTATAACTGTAAAATATAGTTTTCTTTTCTTTGTAATTCTGAAAAAGCATAGTCTTTTCTTTCCATCTCTTTATGCAGTCGGAGACAATGCCAACTTCATTTTTGTGTTACTTTTAAGTACTCGCGACCGAGACCGAACTCGCAATGAACCAGGAGTCTATCGATCTTTTAAGCTTGTCTAAGTTGGTTTAATTTACGGTCGCACGTCGTCTAATTTCGGATTTATTACCGCTCGTGTCTACGGAATATTATACTGAGTTCGGTTAAAAGGGTTTCTCGCCCGTCGCTCATTATACAGAGACACGTGCTATCATACTTTCAGATGAGTGCCAAAGCATTTTGAAAGTGTTCCAAAAGAACCTTCCCCTTTAAATGTGTTACAAGGACGTGATTTTTCATTTCCAGCTGACTTATCGACAGACCAACGATTCGGTTACAAACCTCTCGGTGCAATACACAAAAGTATAATGGACAGGATATACCACATGTTCTCCAGCACACTCGATATATCTCTCGTAATGGATGTACAAATTTTATACATTAACTCGTGTATGTAAAATGTTTAGAATAAAAAATATCAACGTAACATAAGTTAATGATTTATAAATACAAAATGCAATAATGTTTAATGTTTTATTAAATTAAAAATTTATAATAAAAATTAATCTTTATTATTAATTTAACTTTACATAAATTTTTATAAATAAAATGTTAGATAAAGAACTGTGTTTTACATTAAATTATTGGTTCGTTTAAATAATCAAAAATGTCTGATGGGAAAATGATGTAATTTTTGTTCTGTTTGTATTCTGTAAAGGCAATATGACTCAATTTTTTTATTACCGTTGGAATACTACCAATTCGAGTGAAAGTCTTAAAGTTAATCGTGCGGATTCTCCATTTCGAGAATTGTCCTTTAACCAAGTTTACAACGCGCCATTTAAAATCAATAAAAAGACAAAGTGGCATCTCCTGTCCCGTAATATAATAAAACTATATTACTTTGTGTAGCTTTCGCTCTTTATCGATTGTGGGAGCGAAAACGAAGTGAACGTTCCAGTAATAGCGAAACGGATGAACATTGTTTCGGTTAAATCTCGCGTTTACCCTTGATATCTCAAATGTCACTACTGAGAGTATCATAAGACTGACAATTCGAAAAAATAAAGTTCAAGCGGTCAGAATAATATCTTACGTCGTAATATGAGCAGCGTATCAGCGTCGCAGAAAATACACATACAGACAGAATGTAAACAATCAAAGATCAAGCGCGTACAAACATCAATATTTTATCGACGTCATTGGCCTCGTGCTCTTCGAGAGAGATACGATAAAATTAATATAAAAATTTGTATAATAATAATAATAATAAAAACCTCGAATCTCTGTGGATAGCAATATTCGCAAGTTAATCACGCTTTTCTGTAAATTATCTTATATTTTTTTCAAATTGGATCACTTTGATTCATCTAATGAAATGTAATATCGCGATGTAAAAAAATAAAGAAGTGATCTCGCAAAGTTTTTATTTTATAGCTTTTTCCAAGCGTTATGCAAATAAAAGTAATTATTTGATCGATTCTCTTAAATTTCAATTACAAAATAATTACGAGATTGGGATTACCCGATTTTTATATCAATTATACAAATATTTATGAAAAAAAATTAAAAAATAAGGATTGATATATTTAAATAACTTTGTAAAACTTTTCTGTTTTAATAAGAGCATTATTCATGAGTTTTATCCCTGTGCTTCTAAGTTGTTTTTTAGTATGGAACGAGATTTGTAAAGTTTCATAGCTTCAAGTTTCGAGGCTCCTCATGTGTGTAATAAAAGTCCTTTCAATATTCTCTATGTCATAAAAAAAATAAGTTCGCAGCATATATCGCAGCGTTCGCATGACAAGCCGAATCGATCGTACTTCAATAATCGATTCGTCGCATTATTAGCTACAAATGACTCTTAGATCGAAGAGAAAAGATAGACAGTGGCTGTAGCAAAACTCGTAGAACCAATTTAAGCCGTAAGATAGAGAAAGAGAGAAAGAGAGAGAGAATGATAGAAACAGAGAAAGAGAGAAAGAGAGAGAAAGATATATATGCTTTCAATACTACGATGTGTCGTACAAATACGCGTGACCGCAATTCCTTCTTTCATCATCTCACGTAATACCGAAATCAGGAGGCTCGAGCGCTTATAGCAAATTAATCTAATGCGAAATATATGTAGTTTAAGCAAAATGTTGACTATGCTAAATGCCTCAGCTGCGTTTTATAGTTTTAAAACTATATTTATTTAATCGTCTTAATTGAAATCTTGTTAAATTTTGTAATAAAAATTGAAACTTTTGCGACAAAAACCAAGGTAATATAAAAAAAATTATTTTAATAAAACAAATAATTTATCAGCTATTATGTCTTTTGCAATCATCGAATTACTAAAACGGATCATGTTCACAAAATCATTCGATTACAACGCGGATAGAAAATGTCTTCAATAATTCTACGTATACAAAACTCTATCATTTAAAAGATACTTGATGCAGTCTCTATGCATTCTGACAATTTATTTTATTAAGAAGCCTTTTCTAAAGTTATAAAGTATGAGCGAGTTGGTATGAAAATTATATAAAGTCGTTGTCGAAATCCATTACAATTTTTATTACTGGGATTGTGCTTTCAATAATTCTATCAATGTCTTATCAACTATGCAGAATGTTTCAGAAAGTTTCTTTTTGAAAAAATTTAAATTGGGAACAAGATTATATTCGGAATTACAAACAAAATTATATTTAATATTGGAGATAAAAGATTTTTCTTTCGATAAACTGCTTGTGCGGAAGCTGTCAGAAAAGAAGATATTGATTAAATGTAATCTTCTTGTTTCAATAATAATTTATCCTGCAAAATTTTGACAACGTTGTGAAATTTTGTGCGTCTCTTTTTATTAAATTATAGATATTTATATTATTTACCTGTTTAAGATAATTGATGAGATTTTCAAAACTTTTCGTATAATTAACATAATTGTTTTTTAGTTGTGATTTATAGATAATTTTATTACAACAATCTGAAATGTCATAATGGTTCCGATAAATTTATAATATATAATAAGGATATTGAGGCAAAGGTAGACAATATCTTTGTCTTTTCGTCTCTACTGTCATAGCTAAAATTTCGAATTAGTTGGTCCAAATTAGCACTAACTACTTCACATAATAACGGGAATTTTTTCTACATTTTCGATGTGCGTATATATATATATATATATATACACACACACACACATAAGTTACAGGAAGTGGGAAACGTTTTAAATAGATTTTAAGCGATGTTCGAAAAAAAGGAGTGAAGCCGAGTTAAGCTAGTCTCTTTACGTTCGTCGTCATATCGTGATAAGGGCTTAATTCATGACAATTTTTTTATTCTACCGTAAAGATTTTTCAATCCTTATAGCATATTGATAAAATATGGCTACTTGAATGACCATTAATCGCAAAATAAACAGCAAAACATACAATTATGTCATTTTCTTTACTAACACATATTTTCTTTACTAACTAAAATATAATTATATATTTTACACATTTATCACATACCTATCACAATAACAAATTGTTTTATAAAGAAATAAAAGAAGCTTATATATTTTCTATATGGAACGATCTAAGCCCTTATGCGAAACTAATTCTGTATCACAAACTTCACGTATGTTGAATATACCGTACTTTTGGGATATGTTCTCTCCAAATAATTAATATTATCTATTATTAATATTTTATGCTGATCATAAGCTTCGGGCAACAAACGTTAACTTGGGCACGTTTCCGACAGATGTTTGAACGACGATGCTCGCGTTTAAGAGAAAAAGATACGACGCCCGTCTTCGAGAAAACTCCAAGAGAGCGGGCTGTTATCCCTGACCAAGTCGACCGTGTACGCAAAGTTCACGATCGATAAGTCGCGCACGCACACATGTACGCATAACATGTACGCATAAAGGCATGCTCGCAGCAATGCGCGCATCGGCGTTCAAACGAATCGATCGATTCAATATATAACGAGCGGCACCGTTCTCCCCCGTTGATTTCTGCCCCCAAAAAGCCATTTTCGCGTGACATCAACGGAAATGTTATTTCAATAGTACTACAACCGCGTTTTCCTTTGTCTCAAGTTGCGAAGCCAGAAAGTTCAAGAAGTGGGGTAAATTCGCGATAAAAGCTCTAAATATGTCATTCAGAAAACATACTTGTCGTTCAAGCTTTATCTCTTGGAAACATGAGTTAGTGAAGTTTCATTACCGTTTACAGTTAAAATAAAGCTAACACATAAATACCATCAGTGGATACTACTAGCGATGTTTTTAAACTGTTTTCGAAGCGTAAAAGTGTCACTAATTCGAAAACATCACGACTGTATCGATTAAAAGCAAAGTAAATTCAAGTTTTAATCTGAAGAGCTTACACTTCTTTTACAGCTTTATATCTTTCAGTACCGAACTTGAGATGTCACAAAATATGGAATTTGAATGAAAAAGTTTAAAATGCATTATAAAGAATTTCCTAATAAATTGTATCTCTAACGAACTGTTTCTCGCGATGCAGGAGGATCAACGGTCGGAGAACATCGTACACTCGAAGTATTTATTGTCTCGCGGCTCATGGGACACGTAAATCTGAGACCGCCGCTCGTCTCGTCGACCGTTCTTCTCTGATATACGAGCTTTGGTAAAACTAGTAGCTCCAGTTTGACGAAACGAGCTGTGCGAAATGCCGAATAGCAAGCGGAATGCGGCTGTACTTTGAGATTTTTCGGGATAAGAAAGGAAGATATGCAAGATCACGGAAATTCGGCGGAAAGACAAGTCAAGTGAAAAAGCTCTTTGAGTGCATACGAGGAAATAAAGAAAGGTAGAAGAAAAAAGAAGGAATACTTCAAACCGATATGAATTTTGTACATACGTTTTATAGATTTTCGGCTTTTCGCGTTGTATATTTTATTTAAAGGAATCAATTCGATAAAGAAGAAAAGACGTTTCGTTTCATGCATTTCGCAAAGCTCGTTTGTTTATTTATCGCTAACAGAGAGATCCATAGAAAAACACAATAAACGAAATTTTTACGAGAATAAAGATTTATTTATTTAGTTCATATATTCTATACTTCATAAATTATAACCACCGTTACGTGGTGAGAATTTAATTATGTATATATCTACACAAAGTAGTGTTTGTTCATATATAAAAATGCTTCTGCACTTATCTATGGAGCAACCGAATTAAGATGGGAAAATAGTCATATTCATTGATATTTATCAACGTAAAAAATGGAACGCGTTTTTGAGAATCACGCAATTATCGAGGGACATATTATTCGCGGTATAAAAGCCTCCGACGTACGTAACATTAGAGACTTGACTACGTTTTGAAAAGAATACACAAAAATAACTTACCAAACCGACGAGTAGAAAAAATACTAGGAATGTGCGGCCGAGGACCGTCTGGCAGTAAACGTCGCCATATCCTACCGTGGACATCGTCACGATTAGAAAGTACACACAGGTCCAATACGAAAGCTGTTGTGGGTTCGAGAAGTCGAAAGGGTCCCCTGAGTTTTCAAGCTGCGGGCATGATGTTATTACGTTTAGGACCGTCCTCGCGCGGTGTCAAGAGTGAAATTGCGGTTTATATTGGTTAAGTCATAACCATAAGCTTATACTACTGCGCAATGGTATAAACGTGGAACGTCCGGATCTCTCGGATTTCTGCATACGGGTCGTCTTGGGAAATGTAAAAGGAAGTCGTGAGAAAAAAATATATTATTGAAATGATGTAAGATTATATTCTTATTATATAAAATACTCAAATTGTAAAAATCGTAAAAAAGATAAAACGAGAAATATAAAGATACTTTGTCATTATAATTTTTTCGTGTTGATACAATCATTGAGAAACTGTATATTTGATTTTTGTGTTATCATATTATTACTAGCGTCTATTCATTATTTATAAAAATAGAATTATTACATATTCATATCCTTAAATCGCTGTTTTTGATTTTTTTCAAATATTTTGAAATTTATTAAAAGATTATTCTTATTATATTTTGACAAAAATAAAAAACAAAAAGATTATATATATATTTAAAAAATTATTTTTGTTATTACCAATTAATATTCATTAAAAAATTCTAAATTTTTTCGTATATCTTATGACGCTCTGTGCATCTATAATACATGTATGGTCAAAAATTCCTTTTTATACGTTACTTAAAAGAGTATAGGGGAAAAATGTTATTAATTCAAAAAGACATTTATGTAATAAAATTTTACAATGACGTGTATATTGGGTAAAATATTTTATTTTGAAATTAATATGAATGTAATTTAAGAGATTTAAATTTTGACAATTATATTTGTATATTCATATATGAATATTACATAAGCAACAAGACCTATAAATAGTATTCTTCTCTCTTTACGTTTAGACTTAAATTCTTTATTGTTAGAAAAGAAAAAACTAAATTTTTTACAATTGAATCAATAAGTGCAGGAAGAAGACAAGTCACATTTATCAATTTTTTTTAGGATTAATGAAAATGATTTAATTTTAATTTTAATGAAAAAATTAATAAAATTATTTTTGGGAATTTACATGACATTCAATAATATTTTTAATATTTCCTGGTTTGTGAAATGCATATCTATCTTAAATGTAAAATTTTAATTTCGAATTTGGACTCATTTTCTTTTTGCACTCAACGTTGATAAAAAAAAGTTAAAAATTGTAGTACGTCGCTACAGATTTATCTTAAATTATGTTAAACAATAATTACTTTTTTATATTAAACTAAATGATATAATTTACATAAAACACTTTAGAAACATTGCATGCACACAATTAAAACTTTGACTATTAAAATATCTCTTCTGGTTACTCTTCAAGCTCAATTATTAGTAATTCTCATTAAAAAAGCTTCTACGCTCTGGGATGTAGTGTTCCATTTTTTTTTTAATCTCAAAAAGGGACAAACCCTGGACTAGTGCCCTTTCTGCACTCATTACTCATTTTCAACATCTACTTTAAGCCCTCAAAAGCCTAGGACAAGTGCCCTATTTGCACTGAAAACCATCCCCTATCCACTTCAAGATCGCTTTTCATTTCAAAATCAGTGAAAAGAAAAATTTATCGTCGAATAAAATTGGACTCATCCCCTTTCTCCATTCATCGATTATAGTAAATCACTTTTTAAATAATGAAGCATAAAAAAAAAAGATAAGACTCACCAAATGAATGATGCCAGCAGCGGTTAACCAGACCGAAATGAAGATGGAGACGAGTTGGGCAAGACGAATAGAGCTCGATGTCTTTAGAATGTTAAGGTACTGGAGGATGTCAGGGACCGTCATCAGTCGTAGGGCTCGGAGGAACCTCAGTCCGATCCACGTCCGATCGAGATATATCGACACGAAGGACGGTGGTATCGTAAAGTAGTCCACGAACGAATACATCTCCAACATGAACCACAGCTTGTCACTGGCGGCGATAAACTGTGAGAATCATACAAGAAATAATATTAAACGAACATTGAAATTTAAAAAAAACTAGTCTAGCGAATATTATATATTTTGCGTAAAGAACTCTAGAAAGTTTTTCGTAAGATACAAGTAAAAATCGTCTATGCTTCATATAAAACGCATTATATAAATTTAAAATGTTTTTCGAACGTTCCGAACTTTAGTGAAATTTTATGTGTAAACACTTTTCTTCTTAAGAAATTTATCGAGATGGAACGTTGATACTTTTTATGTGGCAAAACTTGCATATTTTATAGTCTTAATGTTAGCTGAAAAGTTCATTGACAGAAGGAACGGTGATGATCTTACTTACGCGTATAAAAAAGTAGACCATAAAAAATATATTGAAAGCTAAGTCTATCTGCTGAGTAATGTTGTTGCTCCACTTCTGGCAACGCTCCACCACTTCGCTGTAACATAAAAGCACGAGATTGCGGATGTTAGGTCAGCATCTCTTATGAACTCACGCGAAGGTCTCGGTCTTAAAAAAAGCAACGCTGAAAGGGCGACTAAAATAGCAGCGATTAAACTAGCGATTATCGCCGCGCCCTTAATTAAACCACAAGAAAAAGCCATAAAGTGTTGTTATAATATTATCAATACTGCGCAAGAATAAAAACAATATGCATGAATGTTTGTGATAAACTTAAAAGCTACGCATTAACGCCACCGTCGAAGTCTTGTTACTCACCTGGAGGCATCGATGAAGTATATTATAAGCGATGCTATACTGAGAATGAAAACTAACACCACCTGAAACAGACAAAAAACCACATCGTAAGAGATTCTGTCTTTCATCCCATCAAACATTTTTGTCTTTGAATACAAGTACACTTTGAATAAACGTATAAATAAAAATAAATGCTTCGTAATTTTTATTGCGTTTTTCTGAAAAAATAACGTAATCGTATCTTTACCATTTTAAATAATCTCTTCGAAAGATATAACGTACCTTATTTCGTGATTTGATTTATTAGTTTTATGTAAAGATATTGCGATATTGCGATCGATATAGCAAAAGGTAATCAAAGTTGTGCCGAAATAACAATCACAAGAGTTCGCTAACTTGAATCAGTGTCTCATATGGTGTCATTGCAATCTATTCTCATTAGATTATAGTATCGCTTTATTTCCGATATACGCCAGCATCACGTATCGCAAACTCTAACCGATAACTGTCAGCAAATGTGAAGTAACGTTTATGACAGGCGCCAAGATACCCCATACTCGATATCGTGTCAAAGCATATTGGTAGTTACCAGAGAATATTATTAACAATCTATAATGTTAAATTTCCTACGTATAACGACTTTAAAGTTGCGCAAGCTCTCGCAAACAAACCCGCTAATGACCTGATTAAATCCCTCGTTAGACGATTAGCCTTGTTCATCAGTGACTGTCGTCACTGATGACAAGCGATTAATTAAATGGTTGTGCAGTAAATTGTGCAGTCGATGGTGATTTGGTAATCTATCTACCATTTATTCAGAAATATTCTTGTTAGGTATACCAAGTACTGTCGTTTTGCATTTTATTTAATGTAACAATTCATCATTTACAATATCGCGAATGATGAATTGTTACATTAAATAAAATGCAAAATAATAATACTTGACATGTGTATCGGAAAATAATATTGCACCGAGCAATCGAAATCGGTATGACTAAATTCGGTCCTCGACGCATAAAAAATCAGTACGATTATATCCGGCTCTCGGCGCATGAAAAACGAACGTCATCCGAGTTCGGAAATTAATAAAAAAAGAATTTTTATCTTGCAGGATTTTGTTATTGTTTAGCGGATGATAAAATGAGGCGTATAACCCGAATGAATTCCAAGCATTCAGGGTCTATTTATCGCACGCGACGTATATTTAGGTATGCATCGCACAGACACAAAATTGCGAGCTGCGCAGCCACGCCTGTACGTAATTATTGTAAACAATGGCTAGGGCCAGCTCAATGATCGTATGCATGTAAGCACGCGATGCGCCAAACACAAGATCGATGAGCGTTCGTATACAGAATTGAATGCGCGAATCCATTAACACTCCGGCGATCCTTATTATCTCCGTGTTGAAAGGATACCCAAAACGACAGCATTCGATATTTGATACCTAATTATTGATAAATTAAATAATTGGATAAAGAATTGCATTACCTCGCGAAGGTTTGGTAAACGAATCAGTGAAATAAAATATTGATTAATTTATCTATATACTTTGGAATATTATATTCTGAGAATTTATCTAACATTATGCGTAAAAATTCGTTGGCGTTCATAGTTCACACTTAAATGGAAATAATGAATAATTTCCATGTTATATAAGACGATATGACTTATCTATTCCTTATAGCGGTTATTATCGGTATATCTACATTTTATAGCGACATATTTCATCTTTCCCATAGCTGTAATAGATCTTCACTTTTCTCGGAAAGATAAAACGTTTTTATTATCAGAAATAAAAGTTATAAGAAAGATATAAAATAGTAAAAGATACAAAAAAGTAGTCAAAAGCGCATTTCAAATTTAATACCAAAATATAAAGGGCGCTTCAGTTAAAATTATTTGCAAAGGTTAACGTTAAATGTGATAATTTTGATGCACAATTTATTTAATTTATTGAATTCTCTACATATCCCAGACAAAACGCAATATTTTTGTGGTCTTAAATTGCACAGATCATAAATATTTATTATAAATATTATAAAATATTTATTGTAAATATTGTAGTAAAATATTTAGTCTATATTTTGATAATATTTCGAATAAAGCTTTATATAAAAGAAAAAAATTTTATATAAAAGATATATAAAATGTTAAAAATTTTATATAAAAGATATATAAAATGTTTATATAACATTTCAAAAAATGAATAGTAATAAATATTTATCATAAATATACTGTACTATCTAGGACGTGCAGCTAATATATATGATAATAAAAAAAGAAAGTTGTTTATGTTAAAAGTTAATAATTTATGTTATTTTTCTTATTCGTTACAGTATGAAGTTACGGTTATGAGAAAAAGATATTAGTTTTTCATGAAATGTTATTCTCCTTGCACAGTTTATTAGATCAACATATCATCTGGGGCAAAAGTTGTTCTTCAAAAGTTACTTTAAGCAAGACGATCTTACATCGGCGTGTCACAATTTAGCACGTGTAATTTCCCTATCAGTCTTTCCAGCTACTTTGCAACTACTTTGTACCATCTATACGTAGCGCCCTTCTCGTGTGTGAATCCTCTTTTATAAATCTGTATAAAGAAAGAGGCGAGAAGATACAAATCTGCATAAACTAATTATAAAAGGAAAAGAAGAAACATAAGGGAGAGAGGACAAAAAGAAAAAGGGACATAAAAACAAAGCGAGAAGGAGAACCTAACCAGCATACCACGCGATATTCCTGACGCGTCTCATGAGAGTGAAACTATACATAGGCACCGCTCGAAAATAGACAGTAGGTGCGGCCCTCGACAGAATGATGTAGACAAGAAGTGGGAGAGAAGTCACGAAAGAAGAACGAAGTAGCGATAGTGGCGAAGAGC